>NC_135211.1:6116693-6203692 GCF_052324685.1 Brachyhypopomus gauderio | reverse complement strand
ACAAATTTAAAGCACTCCTTAGCTTCACCGTCACCTTGGTGATGAAATAATAGAGCCTAGAGACATTTCTTCTTATCAGTTTTAACAGCATCATTTCACTTTAAACATGGCATGAACCATAAAACCCTGTCTGAGACACTCACACACAGGGCGTAGGAGACCCAGAGACCCAGAGAGGATCCCAGAGGCCCATGGGGTGTTGGTGGGAATTAGGGAGGTGGTGCCAGTTAATGACAGCAGGGCTGGACTGAATTAATTATTATAGTACTGGGCTGGCCTAATAACAGCGGGACTGGGCTGGCCTAATAACAGTGGTTATGGACCTAATAACAGCTGGACTGGGCTGGCCTAATAACAGCGGTTATGGACCTAATAACAGCTGGACTGGGCTAAGTTAATTACAGCAGGACTGGACTGAGTTATTGTACTTTTCATCATGACCCTCGGAGTGAGGAGAGAGCCTGAGTTCTGTAAGTCCACACACGTCCTAGTAAAGCTGAAATGAGTTAGTGTGTACCAGTGTGCCTGTGGTGTTGGAGTTGAACACAAGTGTGTGAACGTGTGTGTGCGCGTCCCTGCTGGCTCTGCCAGTGTGGTGTGGGACGTGTCCAGCTGTCCACGCACTGGTCGTCTGGGACGCGTCCTACGACTGAACGTCTTGTGCTGCGAGTTGTTATATCGGTTCGCTCTGGTTTCTGCTGCAGGCAGAACCCATGACCCAAATGGTGCAGTGTCCTTTCACACCGACCGGATGGGATCGTTACTCAGCGACCTTTTTCCTGATACTGGTAGACGGCTGGTAGTGCCAGTTTCTGTGCTAAAAGCGTTACTGGTGTCAGGTTGGGTATTAACTAGCTAGCGATCAGTGACCGTATTGGGGTATCTTGAACACAATACTGTTTTTCAGGGCTCGGATGTGTATTTGTAACTTGATGTGTGTGTGTGTGTGTGTGTGTGTGTGTGTTTCAGGTGTATGCTGCGAGTGCTCGACTCCTTCGGTACGGAGCCAGAGTTTAACCACGCCCACTACGCCCAGTCCAAAGGTCACAAGACACCGTGGGGGAAGTGGAACCTCAACCCTCAGCAGTTCAACACCATGTTCCGTAAGTTTGTGCGAACGCGTGTGTGCGAACGTCACGTTTCCATCTCTGGCTCCGGCCTATGAAACATTAGAGCCCCGACGGGCCCGGCGGGCCTACGTGGGCCAATGACTGAAAAGCTCCTTTGTGTCGTGGTGGCACGTTCTCATCAGCCTCGCGGTTCTCCGAGCAGAACCGCCTTTGATGGAGGTTCGCCCTGTGCTCAGCACCGGAGAACACTGGCGTCTTTCATTTATACGTGTACAATACCAAACACATCTCTGGTGTGTGTGTGTTTGTACGTGCACGAGCCTTTCAAATTCAAGTTCCCACCTGTATTAAATCTTCCTTTTCATTAAGGGGAGACGCGTTATTCTGTAATGACACGGTGGTGTTGTGCTGAGTAACAGGTAAACAAAGTAATTTAAGATGAAGTCACCATAGCATCTGTTTATTACCGCACCACTGTTCACATGAAGCTGTTGGCTTGACTTTCCTCAGTCTACATGCTCAGTACTGAATCAACCTCGGTACTGAATCAACCTCGGTACTGAATCAGTCTCAGAAAATGATCCTGGGTTTGACATGGTGGGGTTTAAGTTTTCTGCCTTAAAGCATTTCGCATTTAATCTGTTTTCTACCTTAGTCCAGCATGCTATTAATAATACATTACCCTGTTTTTAAAGCACGTTATTAATACAGCAAAGTCCAAAGTGATATGCAAATCTAAAAAAAAAGTAAAAACAAAAAAAACACCACTTTTAACATTATGGTCAATGCTTTGGCAACTGTTGTAAATCACAATTCATGTCAATAAAGCCAGAAGGGTTGAGAGAGGGAGGGAGAGAGGGAGGGGTAGAGGTAGAGGGGTGGAGGGGACGTTTGAGACAGCCCCCCCCCACACTGCTACCTGCCCTCCTGTGTGGTTGGTTGGGCAGTGTTGTGGTGCGCCGGGTGGATCCAGCCCGAGTCACAGCTGACTGGGTGATGGTCCCTCTTCACCAACAGCACTTCCCATCTCAACAGAAGACCCTTTACCTATGTGCGCGCACACACACACACACACACACACACACACACACACACACACACACACACGCACACACTTTCACACAGTTTCTTCAGTCACACCATCGTTCACAAACACGTCCAGAAAAAGGAGATGAAGCCTCAGACAAAGTTCACGTTAAAGCGGAAGTGTTGTTGTGTCAGTGGAGAAAGCATCCTGACGTGGTCCTGTCTAATATTCCTGTGGTGACCATGTCTAGATGACTGGGAGTGTGTGGTGGTGTCTGGTGGTGTCATTCTACCTGTGTGTGTGTGTGTGTGTGTGTGTGTGTGTGTGTGTGTGTGTGTGTGTGTGTGTGTGTGTGTGTGTGTGTGTGTGTGGGAGAGAGAGAGAGAGAGAGAATATGAGGGAGAAAGAGATTGTGCTGCGTTCCCTATTTAATATTTTTACTTCCCTTTATTTCCTCTCAAGGTTAAGAATGTCTTAAATTGTCCTCTCTGTCTCCGTCTCCTCCTGCAGTCTTTTACTGTGAACATTTCACTGCTACAGTTTAAATGTATGTGTGTAAACGTGTGTGTATGGCCGCGTGCGTGTGTGTAGAGTCCTCGCAGGGTAAGATGGATATTTCCCTTCTGTTCAGTGTGTGTGTGTGTGTGTGTGTTGTGTGTGGTGTGTGTTAATAGATAGGGAGAAGTTCTAGGCAGCCATGTGGGAGGTGCCTGTTCTATTTGTTTTGCCATTTCTGATTTCCACACAAATTGCATTATGGGCCATCTGGGCTCTGAATCGTATTCTTCACCCTGATTGGACCTGATAGGTTGCAGTAACAACATGGTCCATATTGTCCCTTGGGCCTGACTATAGCAGAATCTACACCTTATACACACACACAGCTAAGGGCCTAACTACAGCAAAGTACACACACACACACAGCTTTAGGTCAAGCCTGGATACAGCAGACTACAAACGCAAAGGCCTGGATACAGAAGAAAACACACACACACACACACACACGCAAAGCCTTGTGTCAGGCCTGGATACAGAAAAAAATGCACACACACACACACACGCCTTGTGCCTGGCTATTGCAGAATATACAATATACACATCCTTAATGTGCATACACACACACACACACACACACATTCTGGGTCGGTCCCTGGCCACAGCAGAATACAAACTCGACATGCAGGAAGTGATGGTGTGTCCAGTTCATCTGTCCACAAGCATCTCTGTCTGAAGTACGCAAGTGTGTATTTGTTGTGTGTATGCTGTAGTTAGGCCTGAGATGGGGGGGGGGGGGGGGGGGGGGTGTGTGTGTGTGTGTGTGTGTGTGTGTGTGTGTGTGTGACAGAGAGAGGATGGGGACAGAAATCTTCATACTGAGATTTAAAGTATCAGGCAGATGGTACTGAAGGGAGTCTCTGCCAGTACCCTGTTACCCAGGCGACATTTGGACCTACTGTTCCCTTGGTAACCTCCCTTCGGCTGGCAAAGTTGACGGAGACTTGCTTACTCGTCTACACTGAGTTTGGGCACTCCGGCTTTGGTACGTCACACCGACACGTCGAGCCCGTGTCTGGACCAGAGGTGGCAAGAGTACTGAAAAATTGTAATTGAATAAAAGTATTATTACTTTGCCTAAAATCTACTCAGAGTAAAAGTAAAATTACCCATCTCAAAATTTACTCGAGTAAAAGTACAAAATTACTTCATTTAAAATGTAATTTGAGTAAAAGTTACTTGGTTACTTTCAGTTATTTAATGCATGGATGAATCATGAACCAAATTCAGCACAAGTTGTTTTAATCGTGTATTAATTTCAAAGTGTATTTAAGTGCACATCCACACTTGCAAAAAGATCAGCTGGGCTCAGGAACATACTTCCTCACAGCACAAGGACAGTCACAACCTGTACTATAAAGTGCAAACAATTTTCAGTCCTAATGTCCAACGGACAACACTATGATAAGAATAAAGAAATTAAAATGACAAATTATTCAAAAAAACAAAATGCACACAAAATTAAGTGCCCACAAGATGCCACAAATCAAACTAAAACGCAACAGGATTCCACTACTCACAATTAAAAAATGCTCATAGGATCCCACAATTTAAAAAAATTTAAAAGCAGGATTCCACTATTTAAAACGGTCACAGGATCCAACTATTCAAAATACAGTGCCCACAGGATTCCACTTTTCACAATAAAATGTCCACAGGATCCCGCAGAACCGGATAGATAGAAGATTTAAAGATAGAACAATCTAATCCTTTTGGAAAAAAGTGCACCAGATTATGACCTGATTATGAGACAATGGAAAGGGTGCGCGCAAGGCAAGGCCACGCAATTGGCCTTCAGTTCTGGGAATCAGAAGTTTACATTTCTGCCCGCATTTAATTTTTCACCATCAATATTTTTTTACTCAGTAATGTGAGGGCGTTCAAATGTAGTGAAGTAAAACTACTTGGGTCAAAATGTACTCAAGTAAAAGTAAAAATTACATATTTCAAAAACTACTCTTACATTACAAATTACTCATAAAATGTACCCAATTACAGTAATGTGAGTAAATGTAATTAGTTACTTTCCACCCCTGGTCTGGACCCAATCATGTCTCGAGCCTTTTCCGATTGGTCGCTTTATGCGTCTTCTGATTTGTGCTTCTGCATCCTCTCTCCTCCGTGATTGGTCGATTGTCCCTTCGGGTTCTGACGATTGGCTGTTGCCTCCCACAGCTCACACGCCAGACAACAGCTTCCTGGGCTTCGTGGTGGAGCAGCACCTGAACGCCAGCGACATCAGACACATCGACGACGTCAAGAGACAGAACCAGTCGCTCGTCTATGGGAAAGTGGACAACTTCTGGAAGGTACCGGCCGCGTGTGTGTGTGTGTGTGTGTTTGTGTGTGTGTGTGTTTGTGAGCTCAAGCCCATGCAGAGTCATTTGGCCATAGATCACAGCGCAGGCCTGTAGGCCTTTGAGATGCTAATGAAGTCTGTCCCCACACACCCAGTCTGTGGCGTAGAGCGACGGGCCTTCACAAAAGCACACAGGGCTTATCGGTATTGTTAACGCAGCTTTGAATAAGAAAATAAGGGGTTTCAAATCCTATCTGCAGCCCTGAGAACGAGAGACATGCGTCCACGCACACACATGCTGTTGTGCAGTCGTGGACACACACACACACACTCACACTCTTGCTCAGTATGCAGCTTGTGGTCCCATTAATGGTGTCTGACTCGATGCTGGTTTATAGCTCCATAAAGCTGCCTTATTCTCTCTGATTAAACCCCCCTCCAGAGAGTCGTACGCGGCCCATAACCAATCCCGCTCCCCCCACGCGTAGACCCAGGCCAGACTCCTGTCTGCCGCCTTTATCCTCTTTTTCAAGATGTATCGTCTTGGTGGTGTTGGGTGCTGTTGTGAACCCGTTTCAGCTCAGTTGTTACTGGTTGAAAAAGTGCCGCTGTACTACAAGGCATGTCTGCATGTGAACATATGTGCGCGTACACACACACACACACACACACACACACACACACACCCCGTATTTTCCCTTCGGTGAAGATCATTCCAGCACATACAAGATGACCAGGAGGGTTGGGCCACTCTAGAAGCCTGCCACTCAGTACAGAGCTGTGTGTGGTATATAGAATCAAGTTCTACCACTGAGTGTGTGTGTGTGTGTGCACCCGTGTACAGCGCACACACTTAGCTCTTATGACTCATCGCCGCCTACCTTTTTTCTCTGGGTCTGAACGCGGTACTCGGAGAGATACAGTGGCCACCCGTAGTCCGCACCAGGTTTCACACTGCTGTGTGTGTGTGTGTGTGTGTGTGTGTGTGTGTGTGTGTGTGTGTGTGTGTGTGTGTGTGTGTGTGTGTGTGTGTGTGTGTGTGTGTGTGTGTGTGTGTGCGCGTGTGGCATCACACACACATCTCTCTGATTGCACTGATAAGATCTGTCTGGGGATGGCAGTCTCACTGCAGCTCAATGGAGAGAAGTGGGTAATTGCTTCTCCTTTCTGTCCGTCACACTCTGAGACGCCGATGTCTCCAGGGTCTCACTGCCTCCCTCCGCATGTCGCCCGTACGCCCGGCAAACTCCCCGTTTAGGGAGAGTTGTTTCTTTACCGCACTCTAGAGTTTAAACGATTCAGGAATCCGACTGAATCGTAATTTGCTTCCAGAACCGTGTTTGATTCTGTTTTGAGAGTCGTGGTGATTCAGGGGAATTATGTGTTTGATTCAGTGTAGGCATCTCGCGTTTCATTTAATCCACGAATCGCGCGTTTGATTCAGTACAAAAATCATGTTGTATTCGGTCCAGGTCCAACCTATTCGGTCATGTATGTTTGCGATACCACTGTGATACTTCTCGTGTTAATTGCTTTCTCAAATGTAGTTTTTCTCCGTCTCTAGACATGGAAATGTCTTGGCCTGTTTTTATGGAGTTGGCTTTGTAGGCCTTTTTGTGATCGCTTGTGTGCGTGTTTGTTGTGTGTGTTGTGTCGTTATTTTGGGCTTGTGGTGTGCTGTATATGCCCACTGCGACTTTGTGCGACGTTCTTTCCAGTGGCTGTTACCTTTAGTGGGGGAGCTGTTTGTTGGGACTGTGAGCTGTTGGTCTTGTTTTTGCGTGGGGGTTTGTTGTTTACCAGTGAGGGGGTTTGTTGTTTACCACCGTGGGGGGTTGTTTACCAGCGTGGCCTCTGCTCATCAACAGGATAAGAAGAAGTACCTGGACATCATCCACTCCTACATGGAGGTCCATGGCACCGTCCACGGCACCAGCACCGTGCACCTGCCCGAATACGTCAAGAACCACGGCATCCTCAGTGGAAGAGACCTGCAGTTCCTCCTGCGGGAGACCAAGGTATGTGACACACACACACTCACACTGAGGTGCCTAATGCTTTTTTTCAACCTGGACCGATGCCCATCTTGCTGTAAATGGAGCCGGTTCCCAGTGCAGTAGCCTCAAAGGACGCTGGAATCAGACACTCCACAAGATCAGACATCTCCGCTTCCTGAAGTCCACTACGAACGCTGCGCACACGCCAACGTTTCCTGGGAAAATCTCAGAGAAGGACTTGATTAATTTATTTATAACCTCTGCAGCTTGCTTCTCAGAAAACAATTTATTATATTCGAATGTTTGTACGATACTGGAGTGCTTATAAAAAATTCAGGAAGTATTCAATTTCAAAAACACAGCATAAAAACTAAAAACAACCAGATTGTTTGATCAGTGATATGTGGCCACGTTGGGGGCGTGGCTATAATATTCCAATGAGCACACAGCCTGCTATTTAAGAGCATCAGAGTTGAACATAATGGTACATGCAGAGAGAATTATAGTAATACACGTGTAAGAGGTCGGGCTCATTGGTGCATGCTGATGGGATGGTGGGTTTTGTGTTTTCCTTCAGGACGTAATTGAACCTATAAGCTTAGACACACAGCCAGCTCGGTGGCTGCCGAATAGCTACTCGGTCTTCACTGCAAAATAACTCACTCCGTTGAAGGAGTTGACGATTAAGTCATGATCCGACAAGATTCAGTCAGAAAACCATAGGGGAGGGGCTTTACCCATCACAAGGTCTGTGTGTGCATTATGTGCCCAATTTAGGGGCGGGGCTTGAACGTTCTGTATGCGGGTCCAAGAGAGCAACCCACGTCTACGACATTTAGCTGACGTTCTTATCCAAAGACACATACAATTGTGTACGAGTACAGTTGGCAGTGGTGAGGCTTGAACTGGCATCGTTCTGATTACTCGTCAAGTGCCTTAACCACCGATATATATACAGTACAATAAAAATACAATAAATCTGAGCTATCACACAAAAAACTTTGAAAAAGTAACAAGTCTGTTTATTTTATTCAACCAAAAATGCATGTAATGCGATGTCGAGCAGTGGTTGTGCGTGTCGGGTGTATCCGAGGCAAGGCAGGGTTATTATGTAGCACCTTTCACGCACAACGGCAATTCAAAGTGCTTCAGAGCCCGATTCTATTGACTCGCTCTTAAAAATACGCTGAATGATTCCATGGAAACGGCCCGTACAGCGCCAGCAGAGAGTGGAGCGTTTGAAAGCAGCACGCTGGCAGGTTGAACTTTTTGCAAGCAAAAATTAGACCCAAAAAAAGATAGTTTAATATATAGTTTAATAAATGATTCAACAAATCAAATCCTGCTTTCAGGAGGCTTCTGCGTGTAGGTGGCCAATGGTACCCGGCTTAATCTCCACTAGATGTTGTACGTTATAAGCTGTAGTTTGGTGCTGATGGTGGTTCTTCATCTAGATGGTGCTAGAGCTTCAGCTGTGTTGGTGATGAAGGCCTAGGTGTGTAAGCCCCTGAGATCCACCATGTTCCTATTACTCCTGCGGGCCTCACAAAACCATCGGAAGTAGCTCTTGTGCGTTGCAGCTGTGCACGTGTGTGTTGCTGGTGTGAGACGGCAGCTTGATTGGCCTGGTGAAGGAGACAGCGGCATGAAGGTTACTTCCTGTTATTTAGCCAGCAGATGTTACAAAGTGCACCATTCATACCACACTGCAGTTTCCTTCCAACGTGAGAACCTCATATGAAGTCGGCGAGTTCTGCCACTTGAGAATCAACCTGTGAATTATATACTATGCAAATCCGTATGCAAATGTCTTCAAATGTATGAGTATGAGCTGGGCTACTGCTTAGTCTCATTTACATAGCAGAAGAAGGAAATGAAAATGCAAGAACTATTACACCCACATCCTCGTTGTCTTCTCTCACTCTTGCCGTCTCTCTCTCTCTCTCTCTCTCTCTCTCTCTCTCTCTCTCTCTCTCTCTCTGCCTCTCCCTCCTTCCTCTCAGTGTCTGCCCTGACCCTCTCTCTTTTCTCTGTCTCCCTCTTTTCTCATCCCCCTCTCTCTCTCTCTCTCCATCATAAATTGTCCTTCACACCATTTTCTCTCGAGTGGAGACACACCAGGCGTGATGACCTCATGTGATGCGTCACTCAAGTGTGGATGATGTAATGGGCAGTCACTCCAACTCTGAGGCATGGTTGCCTTGGTGATTTACACAATCCCCTTCTTACAATATATTATTATTATTATTATTATTATTATTATTATTATCCATAGCACCTTTTGCTAACTAAAGGACACTACAGCTTTTTTCTTTAAAACAACAACAAAACCCCACCGTTCCTCAAGGCCCCAGAAGGCTTCAGCTACAGAACCCAGCGCTGTTCTGTTGATCATACACGTCCATCATGTGTTATTTAGATGTCACACGCGTTTATTGAAGCATCAGAACCGGCGCCGGGCCCGTCACCCTCCCGTGTGGAGTATGTACGCGTGTGCTGTGTCCTGGTTCCTGTCAGCTTCAGTAGAATATTCTCCACTTCGCTGTAACTGTCATAGACCAAGTGGCACAGACCGCTATTAATAGCACCTGTTTCTTGTCTTTGTCTTCACACCTCCTCTGTGTCTGTGGTGGATCTCTACTGCCCCCTGCTGGCTCAATGTGTTTATTAAGCCTGTGTGTGGTGATTCTCAGAGACACAGGCTTGCCGGCTATAGACTTATAGATAAATGCTAAATGGGGAATTACTGTAAATGTTAGTCTGATTGGCACGGCTTATGTGTGCAACACTTGGGAATCATTGCTAATGTATTTGTAATCTGATTTTGTGTGTGTGTGTGTGTGTGTGTGTGTGTGTGTGTGTGTGTGTGTGTGTGTGTGTGTGTGTGTGTGTGTGTGTGTGTGTGTGTGTGTGTGTGTGTGTGTGTGTGTGTGTGTGTGTGTGTGTGTGCCCTGATGTTCCTCACTGTATTGGCTGGTGTGGGGACGCACAGTCATCTGTCCAGTACAGCACAGGGCCCGCTTTGTGTGCGGAGTAGGGCAGCACAGTGCCCCCACAAATGGGCGATTGTGGCCACCTCCTTAAACACCCCCCCAAACACAAACACACACACACAAGCACGATCTGAGCCTTCGCAAATATTTGTTGAAGCCCGTGTGCTGAATAAGAGTGTTGTGTGAGACGGGTCGTGTGATGGGCCTGGGGTCTAGACCCAGTCTCTGAGCTCAGGAGGAGACGCCCGTCTGCCTTTGGTAGCATTTTGTGTTGTAGTCTCTGGTGGTTTTTCTCCGTGCTGTTAACCAACGTCATCAGTGCCTCCAAACTATCTAAGGGTTTCTCATTAAATGTACATGTTGTCTTGGGTTCATTTGAAAAAAATACATTCATTTTGTAATTAACATTTGTCACAAAGGTTTAGGTAGTGAAGCTGTGTGGAACATAAACAACACACACACGCACGCGCGCGCACGCACGCACGCACGCACGCACGCACGCACACACACACGCACGCACACACACACACACACACACACACACACACGTTTATTACCCATACAGCTCATTACTGCCCAGGCTGTAGTTCCAGCTCATTACTACACTGGTGTTAAAGGAGAGTTCTGCATGCCTCACTGTGCTATGGACAGACAGTCGGTCCCAAAGAGGAGAACTGGGCCCAGTGGTCCTCATTAGACTTCAGTCCTCATATCTCCAACTCCACTGGACTATTCCTTTAATCTACACACATCCAGCTTGTTTGAGGATCACTGCTCCGCTCAAGGGCTGCTGGCACAGTGTGGAATGTGAATATTTGCCACATTGTAATATTGTTGTTTCTGACATCCATTCTTTCAGTTGTTCGTGGGACTGTCTTTCCCCTACGAAGGCCCCGCCCCTCTGGAGGCTATAGCCAATGGCTGCGCATTCCTGAATCCGAAATTTAATCCACCCAAGAGCAGCAAAAACACAGACTTCTTCAAGGGCAAGCCCACTCTGAGAGAGGTGGACGTCCCACACACACACACACACACACACACACACACGAAATAAAAATAAACACTGATAGAAGTATGGGTGTTTCACACACACATGCAACTTTTATTAGAGTGTGTTTTTTTTTCTCTCTCTCTCTGTCTCTCGCATGCACGCACACACACACACACACAATGTGAATGTTTCTCGTGCACACAGCCTACTTTGAGAGAGAGAAAGGAGTGTTTCACACACTTGGCTGACATGTACATCACTCTGATGGAGGCCCAGGTGTTTCTCTCTCACACGCACACACGTCTCTCTCTGTGTCTCTCTCTCACACACACACACACACACACACGTCTCTCTCTCTCTCTCTCACACACACACACGCACACACGTCTCTCTCTGTGTGTCTCTCTCTCACACACACACACACACGTCTCTCTCTCTCTCTCTCTCTCTCTCTCTCTCTCTCTCTCTCTCTCTCTCTCTCTCTCTCTCTCTCTCTCTCTCTCTCTCTCTCTCTCTCACACACACACACACACACACACACACACACACACACACACACACACACGTACGTCTCACTCTGATGGAGGCCCAG
This sequence comes from Brachyhypopomus gauderio, assembly GCF_052324685.1. Classification (NCBI taxonomy): domain Eukaryota; kingdom Metazoa; phylum Chordata; class Actinopteri; order Gymnotiformes; family Hypopomidae; genus Brachyhypopomus; species Brachyhypopomus gauderio. The sequence continues at coordinate 6,192,168 of NC_135211.1, read as the reverse complement.
GTGTCTCTCTCACTCACACACACACACACACACACACACACGTCTCACTCTGATGGAGGCCCAGGTCATGCATACACACACACACACACGTGTAGATGATGGCATTGTCATGGTTTGTTAGGGACTTGTTTTATATCTATAAAAAACATCCAGAAGTTGTCTTAAAACAATTGTATATATTATAATGTGGGTAGGGCTTACGGTGTGTGTGTGTGTGCGCGCATGTGTTTCTGCATGTATGTACTCATGTGTGTATCTGTGTGTGTGTGTGTGTGTGTGTGTGTGTGTTAACTCTAGCTAACCTCCCAGCACCCGTATGCTGAGGTGTACATTGGCCAACCACATGTGTGGACTGTGGACATCGACAACCCTTCAGAGGTGGATAGAGCTCTCAGAGCTATCGTCAGTCAGAAGGTAGACACACACACACACACACACACACACACACACACACACACACACACACACACACACACACACAGAGCTTTCAGGTACACAAACACTAACAAACTTTCTCTCACATGTGTGTGTGCACACTAGGCTTGTCACGATACTAAGAATTACAACTTCGATACGATACTTAAAAAAATATTGAAATTCGATACCATTTTCGATACCAAAGTCAGATACGGTGCTAATTTCCGTTTTAAAGCCTTTTTATTTTTTTTTATAAACAAACAAATGAATGTTGCTTTGTGTTTGAAAATGCTTGAAATTGTAACTTCATTTCACAACAAATATCTGTCTGACTGAACAGTTCTTTTGTGTTAACAAATACGAGCATCTTGTAATTCCAGGATGAAACATGAGAGAACGTGAAGACGTTACGATTGGGCGTTTTGAAAATAAACAACCATTAAATAATGTGATAAAAAAACGAATAATTTCGAGTACATGTATAAATATTTAACTTATCCCAACAAACATGCGACGTCAGAAAGACGTTAAAATCAAGTCTGTATGACGTCGGTCAGTCCAGACCCATTTTTGGTGGATGTTCAAAACTGGTTCAAAATCTGACAGTGTGACTAGGACCTTAACCTTTTAACTTAACATGAACGTCTATGACGAGTTTTCTATCTGAACGTTTGACTAGGACCTTTATTGGATGTCAGGACGTGCAAAAACTGCAACTGAACGGCAGTAATAGACGTTTAAAAAAGACGTCGCTAAAACTTTCATTCTGGCTTTTCAGTGGACGTCTTTTGAACGTCTGACAAAGTGTCTTTGCTCGTGCTGGGAAATATTGAAATGGACCTTGAAAGTGACATACAAGTGTTTGAATTCCACAAGGTGTATGAACCCTGCAAACATGACTTTGTTCATCGCGCTGAAGCGCGGCGCACACGAGGTCGTGCACCTCTCGAATTTTGTAACTTCGCGCGCACCGCGCCTCAGCGCAATGAACAAAGTCATGTTTGCAGGGTTCAATTCAAGCGCTTGTACGAATATTTCCCAGCACGTTAAACTTAAGTTAAATATTTATACATATACTCGAAATGATTCGAAATATTGCGCTTTTAATCACATTATTTAATGGTTGTTTATTTTCAAAACGCCCAATCTTAACGTCTTCACGTTCTCTCATGTTTCATCCTGGAATTACAAGAGGCTCGTATTTGTTAATGTAATACATGAAAACTGTTCAGTCAGACAGATATTTGTTGTGAAACGAAGTAGTTACAAGTTCAACATTTTCAAGTACTTTAGCCTAAATTGCAGCACTTTTCAAACCTGAAACACAAAGCAGCATTAAAATTCATCAGGTAAGTGTTCATTCCCCTGTTTTGAGGGGTGTTTCTTTTATACTACCACATATAGTTTCGGACAACACTGCAAAGCAGAAAGTATAAAGCCTCCACCGCTCGCGGAGGTTCGCGCGAGGTGCGCGCGGAGTCGAGCGCTATGGTCACTTAACCAGGCTTTAGCGCTCTACGTTGAAATGTTCCAAAAGCACCGCTTGCAAACGGGCTTGTTCATGTCCTTCAGTTTTCCATCTGTATCTGCTTCGAATCCAACAGCACTGCGTTTGCTTTAGCTGCCATATTAGCATTACAAACTGTCCTGTGCATTACGGCAGCTTGGGTGGGTCAAACGAAAGCGCATTTTATGTAAAAAGAATCGATACTTAAGGGAAACGAGTATTGTACCGTTTCAGAATGTTCAGTATCGATACGTATCGATATATCGATTTTTTTGACAACACTAGTGCACACGCTTACATACATGTATACATTTACCACACACACACTTATAGACATGTAACTACAGTAAATGTTAGCAATTATGCTTCTAGTATACTACCCAATGCACTGTTACAGTGTGTGTGTGTGTGTGTGTGTGGTCAGATCGAGCCGTATCTACCCTACGAGTTCACCTGTGAAGGCATGCTGCAGAGAGTCAACGCCTTCATAGAGAACCAGGTACACCTGTTCAGGATGTGTGTGGGGGCGTGTCTCAGGATATGCATATGTGTGTGTGTGTGTGTGTGTGTGTGTGTGTGTGTGTGTGTGTGTGTGTGTGTGTGCGTGCGTGGCGCATGTAGCATTTGCTGTGTGTGTTCATGGTGTTTCTTGGCTGTGTGTCTCATTCTGGGTTAGGATATGACATTAAACTTGTGGGGGGTGGGAGGATAGAGCAGTGATGACACTCACTTCCCCTCTCTCTCTCTCTCTCTCTCTCTCTCTCTCTCTCTCTCTCTCTCTCTCTCTCTCTCTCTCTCTCCCCCCCCCCCCCCCGTAGGACTTCTGTCACGGTCAGGTGATGTGGCCCCCACTGGCAGCGCTACAGGTGCGTCTGGCCCCAGCAGGCAGGTCCTGTAAGCAGGTGTGTCAGGAGGAGCAGCTCATTTGTGAACCTTCCTTCTTCCAGCACCTCAACAAAGACAAAGACCTGGCCAAGTAAGAGTACACACACACACACACACACACACACACACACACACACACATACACACACACACACACACACACACACTGAAATATTCTACATACACACACACAGACTGAAATATTCTACATACACACACACACAGACTGAAATATTCTACATACACACACACACACAGACTGAAATATTCTACATACACACACACACACACACACACACACACTGAAATATTCTACATACACACACACACAGACTGAAATATTCTACATACACACACACACACACACACACACACTGAAATATTCTACATACACATGATCCAAAAGTAGTTACTGCAGTAGTTTTCCAAACACAAATCTCCCATATCTGCACTGGCCAGCAGAGGGCAGTGTTACTTTGATGGACCTTATTTGTGTTTTATTCCTCACTATAATTCCCCCTTCATGCCATAAGGGGGCAATACGGTTGAGTTGTGGAAGTTGCTCCTCTGACCTCCATCTGTCTCTCTCTCCCATTCGTGCGTCCCCCTCTCCACCTCTCTCCACCACCACCACCACGTCTCCCCCGCGAAGGTTCGGCGTGGACTGCAGGACGGTGGAGAGCGCGGGGGACATCGTGGTCCCGGCGTACAGCGCGTCCGCTCACCACTGCGTGCTGCAGTCGGACCTGCTGCTCTTCAGCTGTGCGGGGGCCCACTCCTCCCTGCAGAGGGTGTGTCCCTGCAGGGACTACATGAAGGGCCAGGTGGCCCTCTGCAGGGACTGCTTATAACACACACTGCCCGACAGGGCCGCACGCCGAGGGGACGCCGCTCAAATACGCCGTTGGATGTCGCTCGGTGAGTGTGTGTTGGTGATTGGGAACATTGTTGCGCTTGTTCGAGCTCTCACAGCTCCGCCCAGAACAGCTGGCCGACTCCGCCCAGAACGGCTGGCCGACTCTGCCCAGAACGGCTGGCCGGCCCCGCCCAGAACGGCTGGCCGGCTCCGCCCAGAACTCCTGGCCGGCTCCGCCCACGACCATAAGGACAGCAGTGCGTCTCCTGGAACTGCACAGGCACTGGAACCGACTCCCTGATCCAAATCCAGTCCTGGATTTCACAGTCACTGGTCCTCAGTTGAAGAGCTCACGTACACGGTCATCACACACACACTTGCCTCTTTGGTGAAGGGAGCGGAGAGACTCTGTTAATATGCACGTGCGTGCATACTTCCTGGAATTGTGTGTGTGTGTGTGTGTGTGTGTGTGTGTGTGTGTGTGTGTGTGTGAGTGTGTGTGTGTGTTCTGGGTTAAACTGAACACGGTAAAAAGAGAGGAGAGACCATAGGAAATGAAAGGAGAGAGGAGAGGAGACGCTGTTCATAGTTCATAGTTCTTGTATTTCCACATTTCTGAAGAGATTGAAATGGCCTGAAATTCATGGAGGCATGTAGGGAATCTCCAGCGCCCCCTGTGTTTCTGAAGGTGATACTGCAGTGTGCTCTCCCCTCTCTCTCTCTCTCTCTCTCTCTCTCTTTCTTTCTCACCTCTTTCTTTCTCTCACCTCTCTCTCTACCTGATGTCCTAACAGGACCCAGGACCAACCTGCCTAGACAGGACTGACCCCCCACCCCCCCACCCCCACCGTGTGTGTGTGTGTGTGTGTGCGCACTTGGTGACTCAGGAAGAGGATATTATGGTGAACTCGAATTTCTATGACCATGTGGGCAGAGGACCTGCTTTGTTTGAAACAATTTTAAATCCATGTAAAGGTATTACAAATGCTTTGTGGTTCAAACTCACACACACCCCCATCTTCACATGGCTTTATGACCATTAAAAGAATCGTGTTGAAATTATACAGATAAACGTTTGGGGGTATACTTCTCTAAAACATTGAAAACTGTACATGTGTACATATTGTAGGAAAGGATCACCACTTTAACATCCTTAAAAACCCTCTTCTCTGGGTGTTTTTAACTTTTGTTCTGAATTCTGACTTCCTAATTTTCCGGCAAAACATCAAAAGCATCCTAACCCTTTTGTTTTGTTTGAACTGAAAATGCACTATCGTAACATATTTACTGTTAACCTGGCACCAGATATAACACTGTAAAAATGTTCAGAATTGTTCGTTTTTTTAATTTATTTTATATGTAGATCTTTTACCTGTCTGGTGACTTAATTTTATTTTTATTTATAGAGAAATTATTTTCTTTGCAGAGGGAAATATTATTTATCAGAATAATTTAAAGTTTGTGGTTGTCCAGGGAACTTCTGTACATGACACTGGGGGACAAAACTGCACACAGTACCTTTAAGCTCCTGTTAGAATTCCAGGTGGAGTCTGGTGGGCCAGTTTCCTGTAGAGGTTTTGAACATTTGAAAGCTACTTGGGTTTTAACTTTTTGGATTTGATCCAGAGCACATTGTATTATTCCTCCCCTCGCAAACACACATACAAACACACACACACACACACACATACAAACACACACACACACACATACAAACACACAGAATTGGTTCTGTTGTGTTTTTTTTCTGACCTCGGTGTCCATGTCCTGAACCAGTTTTTGGGGTGGGGTTTGTTTGTTTGTTTACTTTAAAATCCAGCACAAGCCTCGTTTGGAGTTTTTCTGTTTTCAGATTTCTGTTTACGCATTTGCACATTTGTAAATAGAGGTGCATCTCTCAGAGTTTTGCCCTTATTTCTAACTTATTTCACTTTTGAGCTTGTGGACTTTCTGTTTGTATATGACATCATGGTCATTAGCCAAACTGCTGTTTTCAGTTTAGTTCATCATGTGCCTTCTGATGCTTAGCAGACACATTTGTGTCTAAGTAGGGAGAGAGCAAGATATCTTAGTTGTGTGTGCAAATGAATGATGGTTTGCAGTCAAAGCTGTTAATCAAAACAGCAAAGGATAGTTAATGTGAATAAAATAGATTTGCCAAACATTTTGGTGGTGGTTTAAAAAAAAAAAAAAACTGAATATCTAGTTTAGTAGGGTCAGGATTTGTTTACAGCTTTGAAAATACAAAAGGTTCCCTTTGCTGTCCCTTAGAGGTCCCGTAAAGATAGTTCGGTAAAGATAGTTCGGTAAAGACAGTCCCATAAAGCTTCATTAAACGGGTTAGGGCGGCATGGAGGCTAGTACTTCTTGTTGCGGTAAGTATTGTTGTGTTGTTGGAGATGTGTTCAAACGACGATCCTAAACCTGGAACTTTTCGTTTGTTTTTGTCTTCTTCTTTTTGGAAATGTGTTCACATCACACGCTTTGTCGGTCTCTCGTTTTCTTTGGGACATTTTATGTGGACAATGATTTTAAAAAGTTAGAGAATAGAGAACAGAATGAAGGGGAAAACGGATGTGTTTCCTTTACCTTGTTTTGGAATAAGCAGGATATATCTTTATTTTTCAATAAACCTTTTTCTGTGACAACAGAACTTGTGTGAATATCTGTACTTGAAAGCAGCACTTGTGCAGTGTGTGTCTTAACACCACGTTCCCAACACATCCTGGTCCATCGGCCTGTTTACATTGGAGTAGTACGGTAGGGGCCGTGTGTGTGTGTCTGTGTGTGTGTGAGTGAGTGAGTGTGTGTGATGCCATCGGGCCAATCCTGCACAGCCTGTCTGAGTGCTTCACTTGCAATAGAAACAACGGAAAAATCCACAGAGATCAATTAATAATAACATAATGAATGTTTGAGCAGACAAATTGTGTGGCGAGTCGGTCAGGGCCCAAGAACCCCACAGCCAAGACTACTGCGACACTATAGTGCCCTCTACGAAAACAATCTGCAAAAATCAGTGAAAATATTAGCTTGTGCATACAGTAGCCTGTACAGACAGGACGGGCTTACAGCGATGAGCAATGAATATGTTGGCATAAAATGCAGATCACAATGCTACTCATCACTAGCACATCCATCTCCACTACAGAATATATTTGCTACATCAGACGCTCGAAAAACTGGTTTCCAGCTAAACATTTAAAGATCCAGTCTTAAAGGCTAAAATTACAGCTGTTTATACTAATACTCCACAATGAGGAATTTGGCACCCTCTTGGGGTTGAGGGTAAGTTTGTGATATATGTGCAGAAACCGCACGACCCCTTTGGGTGCCACCAATCATCAATCGTACACTTGGCAGGAACGTGTCCGACTGTAAGAAGTTCTCAGCTTCCACTGTCGATCTCTTTAGCCCTACGCTCATCTTAAAGGGACGTCCCACACGAACAGAGGTCCTAACCATGTGCACAGCTTAGAGGATTTTTGCTAAAACATGCTAGACTACCTAGAATTAGTGGCCATGTGCTTTGATTATTCTGCAGTAAGCTTGTGAATATCTTCGATAGAAAGACCATAAAACGTGGCACAAATTAACTCTGTTGCATGAGACTGCTAGTTGTATATGTAATACTGAGCAAACAAGATGGAGAAGTGTGTATTTCTTCACTCTCTGTAGAAGATCTTCCTTCATTTCTTCTGTCCACCAATAGAGTACCTGAGTATCTTCACTAAAGGCCTCTAAACTGATTCCATATGGTAAGGTAAAAGTTCATTATGGGTTTTGCCAGGAACACACCTAAAGTCCGTCAAGAAAATATACTCTTTAACAGTTCTTGTAGCTCCCTAATACACAAATCTCTTTAGCCACAGCTAGAATAGTCACATTACTGTACACACACTTGTGTTCACTCCAATTCTATTAAAATGACAATACATTTCAAATAGTTTCAGACTACAAAAAATAAAAATCTTGCTTCTAAATAATCTATAACACACAAAAGTACTGCTCTAATATAGATGGTCATCTACTAACCCTGGTATTGGCAAATTATCTCTCGTATGTATTTACATTATTCCTTATCAGTTCCTGCACAAAATATCATCGACATTCATTAATAAATTAAGACATCAAGATTAAATCTACATTAATACACGTTTGTTTCAACTGAATATTTCTCCACCACATATTTCTTCAACCTGCATGTTAATGTAAATATTTAAACTGACTGTTATGTACAAGGTTAAATAAGGTTTGTGCTGCTCTAATTTAATATCCTTGTGCTATTCGGATTCTGCCATGAGTCTTCCGACATGGCACTGGGCAGGGAGTACACTGCTCTCTGGAGGTGAAGTTCTGTTTGTGTGCTTGATGTTGCTGTTTTGTTTGGGGAGGTTTAACTAAACTATGAACTAGAGGATTGACCCGCCACACAACAACCATGTTGAAGAAGAGGTAGAAGTCTCACGTTAGCAACACGGGTTAACGAAATACAGTTACCACTAATCCAGAAGAGAATAATAACCAGATGAATTAAAGATCGAGTTTCCTAGTAGCAGCAAAACCTCCCTCACCCAAGATGTTCAGCTGAAGGGAAATGAGAGCTAAATATATCTGAATGTCTGCCTCTCTCTCTCTCTCTGTCTGTCGGTCTGTCTCTTTCTCTGCAGAAGACAATGATTTTTCAGTAGTATCTCCAATATTCCCAGCCATGACCACGTATTACTAAAAAGTTGTGCTGACTTTTTCACAGATGACGTAATCAAAAACAAACCCAGCTGTGTGCTAAGGCTACTTAGTGGGGGACGATGTGGGGACGACGTAGGACGCATGACGTAGTATGTAGATGGTAGGGAGTAGCAAGCAGACTGTAGGGTGTAGAATGCGGGTTGCGGGACACGCCCACACCAGGATCCGGGCGCAGACGGCTTCCGTTCCCTGCTGCCAAGTCTGACGACATCTCCTTCTCCCTGCCCTTCGTCATCCTCCTCCTCTGCGGGTATTTTCCAGGTGACAATGACGACGGGGGGTAAGAGAGACGGCCCCCTGTGAGGCACTGTGCTGGGTGGGGGTATGGGTGGGGGTGTGTGGGGGCGTCTTCCCTTGGCTGGGTGGAGCGGGTCCTATTCAAAGCGCTCGTAATGTCTCGTCTGTCTCATCCGGGGCACCATGTCGATCAGCAGTCTGGAGAAGACGGATGGATGGTATCAAAACTTATTGTCTCTAATCTACTGCCTCTCATTTAACCGCTAATCTGGCACAACCCATTTTTGCTCTAATCTGACACATCTCTTTTTTGCTCTAATCTGACACATCTCTTTGTGTTTGTTGTTTTCAGGTTTGTTCATTTGAAATGCTAAACTAATTTAGCTCAACTAATCCAAAGTGACTTGTTTCCAAAGCCTGGTAGTATTTATCACTTAAACTTAGATTTTACACTAAAACTAGGTTGTCAGAGCTTTGGCTAAGACCGGGGGGACACTTACTTAAGCCCGTAGGCGAGGATGGTGAGTCCAATGAGGACCCCTATGGTTCCGTCCAGGAACCACACCTTCGGGTTGTGCTTAAACACCTCCGCGCTGATCAGAATGGAGAAACCCATGATTCCACCCACCAGCGAATTAAATCCTGTACACACACACACACACACGCACACACACACAGAAAGGAATGTAATGATGTGTTTACCACTGGTAACCTACCTGAAACACATTTTGTATAGCATTCCACTGTCTGCCTTCACTGAAAAAAATAAAGCATTGGCTCACACAAACTTTTTTTCATTGACTCAATCCAAAAAACTAAATTCATGACTAAATGAATTTAGTTTTTTAGATCGAGTCAATGAAAAAAAGTTTGTGTGATTGATTAATTCAATTTTATTACATTGAGCCAATGCTTTCTTTTTTTCAGTGTTCTTTAATCCCCAGTGTGCAGTCTGCCTTCATTAATCCCCATTTTGCTCCAGGGCCGTTGCCACTAATCTGCCTCTAATCTGCCTCTAATTGTGAGACTCTCAAGGCAGGAGCGGTACACGCTGGGTTAAGAAGGGACTTCAGAGCAGGTGTTGAATTTCACACACTGCCGTGAACTAGGTACAGATTTAGTTGCACGTGAGTCAGTGTTTGTGTGTGTGTGCGTACGCAGGTGCATAAGAGAGTGACAATGCCAGAATCCCCATTCCAGCCCCAGTGTAAAGCGCCCGTGTCAGCTGTGGCCTGCTGTGGTGAGGGGCTTTCAAGCTCTACGATTCTCCACAGACAGGCAGTGCGGTTATGAAACCGCAGGAGCTGCTGGTGTGGAACAGCTCTTCTGTCTAGAACTTGAAACATTAGGTTTGATCTCCACAGAAGGAGAGAAAATGTGGTGTTGGATTCACTGGATCAGTCCAGAAGATGGGAGGGTTGCATGTAGGCCTCCAGTGTCAGGAAGAAACCCTCTGAAACCCACCTCTGATGCACACCAGCAAGTATGTGTGAGTTCGCGTGTCGGTTTACACACCTGCCTACCAGACTACCTACATTTGGACTGGAGGGACAGACGCGGGTTCAGTTGAAGTGAACACAGCGAATCAAGACATTGGGTTGGTCATAGATACCCACCCGCCCCCACCCCAGCATCCCACACTCTTACGTACCGTCAGTAATGAGGGCTCTGCTGGTAAGGACTTTACCCAGCATGCATTTCAGCATGGCCAGAATCAGACACACCACACCGCTAATCACAGACACGCTGTAGAGGAAGTCATCCTGGGAGAGGGGAAAGAGAGAGAGAGAGAGAGAGAGAGAGAGAGAGAGAGAGAGAAGATGCACATATTGGTGTTGACACAAGGACAGAGAGAGGACGGAGTGAACGACAAAGGGTTTATAGATGAGAGATGGAGAGAGCAAGAGAAGAGGGAGGGAGAGAAGAGAGAGGGAGAGAAGAGAGTTCGAGTGCAGAGGGGAAAAGGGAGTACGTGGTCATTAATATTAATGTTACATGGAGGGTTGACAGGACCGAAGAACTGCAAGGTCCCGCACAGAACAACTCTATATCATCACAGAACCTCGTCCCGCACCGAACCACTGTACAGCATCACAGAACCTCGTCCCGCACAGAACCACCCTCTCCGTCTCCTCACAATAACTCATCACTCATATGGGAAACCTCAAAACCACAGCAACACAAGCAGCAGTTCTGTCTCACACACTGTACTTTATTTGATTCCATATACAATAAATAACATAATCAGGAAACAAAATATTTCTAAAAAAAAAAAAACATCCAGCATGGCATACAGTTTATTTCTCAAGTAAGATTTCAAGGATAAATAAATATTTTTCCAAATGTGCACACTCCCGATGATTACTGAGATTGAGCAATATCTCACCACCTGTTTGGCTTTTCCTTTGCTAACTCCCCCAAGGCTAAGACCACGCACTGCAAGTTTATGTACATGACCAAGACTACCAAACACAAGGACTATCAGTTGGCATTTAAATCCTAAGCTTTCAATCATATTAACTAATGTTTGGTACTTTAACATTTTTGACGTATAAGACTCAGATCCAAATACAGATCAAATGCACATATTTCATACATTATGACCCGCTTCTGACTGAGAAATGATATCTGGTGTATTAGCAACTCCTTGAAAGATCTCAGATGTTACATTAAACCACTCAGGTCTGACTGAGTGTTTAAAAATGAATTCGTTCTTTACATATGGAAGTTGAGCTGTTATCAGGTCCACTAGTCTATTGTGAAGTGCGGTGTACAGACCTATAAGAGAACTACAGCCAATCAGAAGGTGAGCCATAGACTCTGCTGGCTGTAGCGCTTGTTTAAAAGCAACTTAAGGTTGCTTAAGTTATAATAAGCGATGTAATAAGGCACATAATGATCATTAAACTGTAAAAAGAGCTCATGCTGGACATTTTCTCGACACTTTATCGACAGCAGTTACGACGGGTGTGTTTAGTGGGAGCGTGATGCTACATGGAAGCAGCTATCTTGGATGGACACTCACACACACACACACACACACACCCTTCTCGCACCACTCCGCAGAGCACATCCCATAAAACCTCCATCAACTATCTACACCCACCTTGAGGGCAGAACCTGAAGTGGAACAACCCCGCTCCCACCTCTCCTGAACCCCTACCGCATGGCTCAAACTGCCAACGGGCACGACTTATACATCTTCAAGTGACGGCACGTCGGTAAGTCGCTTCTAGTTTGACTTTCATCAGGTAACTAATGTTCAGTCACAGTATCTCCGCAGAGCCCCACGGGGAGCAGGCCTGTGGCACTAACTGCATCAGCGCTCACTCTCAGGGAAAGGCCAGTGACCGATCAGAGTTCTGATTATGATATTGATTATATAGTATCATGGAAATATATAAAAGAAATATTACTCAAGCATTTATATGGACATATAAATGTTATTTTATTGCAGTTGTATTGCTACATGTACTGTGAACGTGATATGGATTTTGAAACATCTTGTAACTGTACACAGCCCACACAGTGACTGGGACTGTCTGTCCTCCTCAGCGTTTGTTGTGGCCATGGGAACACTGGAGGAGGTGGAGCACTCTGAACCCAGCAGTGACACTGATGTGTGTGAAAACCAGCAACACTGCTGTGAACCAGCCACTACCACACCATTACAACCCTATTACCACACCACTTCCACACCATTATAACCCTACTACTACCCCATTACCACACCATTACAACCCTACTACCACCCTATTACCACACCACTACCACACCATTACAACCCTACTACCACACCACTACCATACCATTACAACCCTACTACCACACCACTACCATACCATTACAACCCTACTACCACACCACTACCACACTATTACACCCCTACTACCACCCTATTACCACACCACTACCACACCATTACAACCCTACCACACCACTACCACACTATTACAACCCTATTACCACACCACTACCACACTATTACACCCCTACTACCACCCTATTACCACACAACTACCACACCATTACAACCCTACCACACCACTACCACACTATTACACCCCTACTACCACCCTATTACCACACCACTACCACACCATTACAACCCTACCACACCACTACCACACTATTACACCCCTACTACCACCCTATTACCACACCACTACCACACCATTACAACCCTACCACACCACTACCACACTATTACACCCCTACTACCACCCTATTATCACACCGCTACCACACCATTACACCCCTACTACCACACCACTACCAAACCATTACAACCCTACTACCACCCTATTATCACACCGCTACCACACCATTACACCCCTACTACCACACCACTACCAAACCATTACAACCCTACTACCACACCGCTACCACACCATTATACCCCTACTACCACACCACTACCACCTATTACCACACCACTAGCAACCTACTCTCACACCACTACCACCCTACAACCACACCACTGTCACCCTATTATCACACCACTACTACATCATTGGGGGGGCCTGTGGGGGACTCGGGCTGAGGTGACCAGGGTAGTTGTGAAACTCCTTGGCGGCAAGGCTCCGGGGGTGGATGAGATCCGCCCTGAGGTCCTTAAGGTTTTGGATGTTGTGGGACTGTCCTTGCTGACACGTTTTTGCAACATTGCATGTACATCGGGGGCAGTGCCTCTGGACTGGCAAACCAGGGTGGTGGTTCCAACTATTGGGGGATCACACTCCTCAGCCTCCCCGGTAAGGTCTATGCAGGGGTACTAGAAAAGAGAGTCTGCACGATAGTCGAATCTCAGTTACAAGAGGAACAATGTGGCTTCCGTCCTGGTCGTGTAACACTGGACCAGTTTTTCACCCTTGCGAGGGTCCTAGAGGGAGTTTGCTCAACCAGTCCACATTTCTTTTGTGGATTTGAAGAAGGCATTCGACCATGTCCCTCGGGGATTCCTCTGGGGGGTGCTCCTGGAGTATAAGGTATGGGGCCCACTGCTACGGGCTATCCAGTCCCTGTACAAATGGAGCAGGAGTTCCCGGTGGAAGTTGGACTCCGCCAGGGCTGCCCTTTGTCACTGATTGTGGTAGTGTAGCCTTGCGGGCTTAGGCAATTGTATCAAGGAGGACTGGAGGCGGTCGATTATAATCAAAAGTCGCTTTATTTTCAGCTCTCTCAAGTTTCCAACAGGCCTTCAACTAAAGTGCACTCCTCTCGGTCCCTCCCCCTTTTACCAGCCCCACTTTATACCCAAAATTCCCGCGGCGAATTCCAGGTAAAAGGCCGCTCATCAGGGTGGGCCAATCAAAGTTCTCCCAGGTGCAGCATACGCTCTTCTGGAAAACAAATATCTCCACACCAATTAATTTAGTAAGTCATCATCAGTCTATACGTCTACAGATTCGATGTCTTGACAAGGTAATCTCTAATCAGGTATGTATTCCCCTCTCACCTAGTAGGCTGATGTAATACCAGGTAGGTTGGTGATGATGCCGTACCGGTCTCAGCATCACACACCCCCCTCCTTAAGATCATCACTCCCCTGAGTGGCGAGAGAGGTAGTCCGCGGTGACGTTCTGTACCCCTGCTCGGTACTTCACCTGGAACCTGAAGGGCTGTAAGGATAAATGCCAACGACTGACTCGTGCATTCTTATCCTTCATCCTGTGTATCCATTGCAGGGCTGCATGATCTGTCTCCAAGACGAACTCATTGCCAATTAAGTAATAACGCAACGTGTCTAGTGCCCATTTAATTGCCAATCCTTCTTTCTCAACACTAGAATATCTCGTTTCCCGTGGGAAGAGTTTCCTACTGATATACAAGATTGGTCTACGTTCTTGACCATCCCCTTGTAGGAGTACTGCGCCAAGGCCTTCGCCTGATGCGTCTGTTTGAACAATGAAGGGTTGATTAAAGTCCGGACTCTGCAGTATTGGTTCTCTGCATAAGCAGGCTTTCAAATCCTTAAACTCTGCATCACACTCAGATGTCCATTTGACCTTCTGGGGATTATTCTTACGGGTAAGTTCTGTAAGGGCTACTGTCCTCCCGGCAAAGTTAGGTATAAACCTACGATACCACCCTGCTAAGCCCAGGAAGGATCTTACCCTCTTTTTGGTTGTCGGAGGTGGACACGCCATCACTGCTTGGATCTTGTCCACTTGAGGCTTGATGATCCCTCCACCAAGAACGTATCCGAGATAGGAAACTTCCGCCTTGGCTAGCTGACATTTCCTTGCGTTGATGGTTAATCCAGCCTTTTGGACTCTGTTGAAGACATCGGCTAGGTGGTCTCTGTGTTCCTGCCATGATGAGCTAAAGATGACTACATCATCAATGTAGGCTGCCACGTAGGCTTCTGCTCCTCGCAGTATCTGGTCCATGACTCTCTGAAATGTTGCTGCTGCTCCATGGAGTCCGAACGGCATAGTAGTAAACTGATATAGTCCACTAGGTGATCTAAACGCAGTCAGTTCCTTTGCTGAATCAGCTAAAGGTATTTGCCAGTATCCTTTACTTAAGTCTAACGTGCTCAGGTACTTGGCTTTTCCTAGCCTTTCGACTAGTTCGTCAATCCTGGGCATTGGGTAAGGATCAAAAGCAGATATGCTGTTCAGTTTTGAAAAATCAATGCAGAACCTAAGTTCTCCATCCTTCTTAGGTACCAGTACTACCGGACTACACCATTCGCTTTGTGAAGGCTCTATCACCCCTAACTCCAACATGTGCTCCACCTCTTCGTTCAACTGTGGTATGAGGCGTGCTGGCACTCAGCAGTGAGTCTGTCTAATCGGCTCTGGCGCTCGCAGGCGAATATGATGTTGTGTCACCTCTGTGCGTCCCGGCCGTGCACTAAAGAGGGCCTCTGGTATAATTTGCTGTAATTCTTTCTGTTTACCTGCAGTTAGATGGCTTACATCGGGGATGGTCATGTCAGATGTTGTGGGGAAGTACTGTTCCTCTGTCTCTTCCTCCTCATCGACAACTCGGGCCCATAATTGCTCTGCCACTGTCTCCTGCCTTTCCTTCCATGGTCGAAGTAGATTGATGTGGAATGTTTGTGTCTTCTTGCGTCTATCAGGTAGGTACAATTCGTACGTGGTTGAATTGATCTTCTTCGTGACCTCGTATGGTCCATGCCATTTTGCTAATAGGCTGTTGTCCACTGTTGGTAGCAGCAGTAATACTTTTTGGCCTGGCATCAAATTTCGACTTCTGGATGTTTTGTCATACCAGGCTTTTTGCTGTTGCTGTGCTCTAGCCATATTGTCATTTACCAACTCTGTCATCTTATCCAACTTCTCTCTCATCTTAAGCACGTAGGACAAGATGCTCATTTGTTCTCTTGGCATGTCTCCCTCCCAGGCTTCTCTTAGGACATCCAACGGTCCCCTCACCTGGCGGCCATAGAGTAACTCGAATGGTGAGTATCCAGTTGATGACTGCGGGACTTCTCGATACGCAAAGAGTAGGTATGGGAGCCATTGGTCCCAGTCCGTTCCATTTTCTGACACGAACTTGCGCAGCATCGACTTCAGTGTTTTGTTAAACCTTTCGACCATCCCATCAGTCTGTGGGTGATATGGAGTGGTCCTAATTCCTTTTATGCCCAGTAATGAAAAGACTTCTTTAATCTGCCTAGATGTGAAGTTGGTGCCTTGGTCCGTCACGATGTCTCTAGGTATGCCTACTCTGGAAAATAGTTGCATTAACGCATTAACTATTTGTCTAGTCTTGATCTTCCTGAGTGGGAAGGCTTCTGGGTAGTGTGTGGCATAGTCACACACTACTAGAATGTATTTATTACCTGACCTACTTCTTTCTAGTGGGCCTACAATGTCCATTGCTATCCGTGTAAATGGAACATCAATAATGGGTAGGCTAATCAACGGTACTCTGTCACCCTTTTTAATCGGCATGGTTAATTGGCAATCCGGACATGATTTGCAAAAGTTCGCTACGTCCGTGTATAATCCTGGCCAATAAAATCTGCTAGCTATACGGGCTAATGTTTTCTGTTGCCCTAGATGTCCTGCCCATGGTACCGTGTGAGCTAATTGCAGTATATCTGTCCTGACGTTTTTGGGTATTACCAACTGTTCTCCCTTGTCATTACGCCTATACAGCTTGTCGTCTTTTATAACGAACTGCTCTTGCCCCTTAATGTCGCTTCGTATACCTCCGTTTTTCGCTTTTTCAAATGCAGACTTTAACGTCGCATCGCGTTTCTGTAAATCTGCGATGTCGCTAGGTAAATCATTCCAGTCGACTATCAAGGGTTTAGGTAGGCATTCTTTAACAGTCGTGCCTCTTACTTTCGCTTTCCGCCTGTCATTTCTGGACTGTTTAACTCTTTCGGTTTCCCGAAATGGCAGTTCGCCAAAGTCAGCGTGTTGCTGCGCTGCCAGTTTAGCCTGTAGTCGTGTCACTACTCTTACTTCAGCTTCGTTATTCCCTCCCCGTAGCAATTCTGCTAACACCGGGATATCTCGGCCCAATATAACTGGATATGGGGACTGGTTAACAATTCCTACCGTTAAAAGATAGGTCTGGTCATTAATGTCTATGCTCACGTCCGCTGTCTGATAATCCTGTTCATCTCCGTGTATGCAGCGTACTTTTAATGTAGCAGTATTCAGCGGTATTTGCTCGTTCAGACACTCTTCTCTAACTAGCGTCTGACTAGAGCCCGAATCCACTAGAGCTTTAAACGTTTTCCCCCTTATTTTCACCCAGACTGTTGTATCGGTGTTCAGGGATGATTCCGTCATCGTACTATGTGGTCTATGGCAAAGACGTGTGCTACTACTGCCTGTGTGTAACGGACATACTGCTCTTTTATGCCCTCTCTGTCCACATGCATGACATTCTATCGGGGGTTTGTCTCGTGTCTGCCGCTGTGTCGTGTACTGTCTATTAGTGTAGCTATTCGTTTTCATATGTGGTGCATTATTTGCAGTACTCATATTATATTGACTAGCGTATGATCTATAAGCTTCTCTGGGCTTACCCTGGGTCGCGCTGCTAGGGTGTCCTAATTGCACACTTCTGTTAGGTTGTCGTGCCGCTTTATAGTTTTCCGCCAATTCGGCTGCATGTCTTGATGTAGTGAGAGTATGTTGCTTAATCCATGTTCTTATTTCAGGGTTGATGCTTTGTAGGAACTGTTCCATTACGACTGCGTCGCCGATTTCTTCTTTTGTTTTTTGCTTTGGCATCATCCACTTGTCGTACAGGTCCTTTAGTCGTGCTTGTAACTCCCTGGGCGTCTCTCCGTCCTTAACTGCATTATCTCGAAATCGCCGTCGATACGTTTCTGCGTTAATTTCATACTTTTGTAGAAGTACCCGTTTTACCTGCTCGTAATCCGCAGTGTCCTCTATATCCATCGCAACATATGCTGCTCGTGCCTTCCCACTGAGGAGTGGTACCAAATGTAGTGTCCAATCTTCTCTGGGCCATCTACCTGCTTGTGCGATACGTTCAAAGGTCATGAGGTAATGTTCGATGTCCTCATCTTCCCTGAACGGGAGCATCTTCGGACTTGTCCATCCACTGCACATCGGTCGCTGGTTCAGCGGTGCTGGGTCGTGTGTTGCCGTACGTTGTACACGATGGATAATCTGTACTTCGGGTAGTGTTGCCGACGCTGCTGGGACTTCTGACTGTTGTGAGGTTTCGCCCTCCATTGCTGATGGTTGCTCTTGTTCCCCCTGTATATGACTCTGGAGTTGGGTGAACTGGTGTTGAAGCGTCCGCCATCTTTGTTCCTGTTTCTGAGTTTGCTTCTCGTGGCTTTCTTCTCGTGCTTGCTGAAGCTTAATAAAACTATGCAACATTTCACCGAGTTGAGCTACGCTCTCCGTTTCCGTCGGTTCCGTTGTCGAGCATTCTCCGTCTGGAATCTCGGAGTGCAGTTGGAGCTCCCTTTCCCCACGGATATCGCCCTCGTTAGCATCTTTTGTAGTTGCCATTTGCTTCCTCGGCGGCATCTTGAGAATATCTTTCCCTTATTCGTCCTCACAACACCGCCTGTGTGGGGTTCTAAAAGAAACCGCTGCCACCATGTGTGGTAGTGTAGCCTTGCGGGCTTAGGCAATTGTATCAAGGAGGACTGGAGGCGGTCGATTATAATCAAAAGTCGCTGCTTTATTTTCAGCTCTCTCAAGTTTCCAACAGGCCTTCAACTAAAGTGCACTCCTCTCTGTCCCTCCCCCTTTTACCAGCCCCACTTTATACCCAAAATTCCCACGGCGAATTCCAGGTAAAAGGCCGCTCATCAGGGTGGGCCAATCAAAGTTCTCCCAGGTGCAGCATATGCTCTTCTGGAAAACAAATATCTCCACACCAATTAATTTAGTAAGTCATCATCAGTCTATACGTCTACAGATCCGATGTCTTGACAAGGTAATCTCTAATCAGGTACGTATTCCCCTCTCACCTAGTAGGCTGATGTAATACCAGGTAGGTTGGTGATGATGCCGTACCGGTCTCAGCATCACACTGATTCTGTTCATAACTTTTATGGGCAGAATTTCTTGGCGTAGCCAAGTGGTGGAGGGGCTTCGGATTGGTGGCCTCAGGATTCTGCGTCTCCTTTTTGTGGATGATGTGGTCCGGTTGGCATCATCAGGCCTGGACCTACAACTCTCACTGGATCAGTTTGCAGCTGAGTGCGAGACGGCCGGGATGAGAATCAGCACCTCTAAAACTGAGACCATGGTAGACGGACAAGGGTGGACTTGCCTCAAGTGGAGGAGTTCAAGTATCTCGGGTTCTTGTTCACAAGTGAGGGAAGGATGGAACGAGAGATTGACAGGCAGATCAGTGCTGCGGTTGCAGTATTGTGGACGCTATACCGGATCGTTGTGGTGAAGAGAGAGCTGAACCAAATGGCAAAGCTCTCAATTTACTGGTCAATCTGTGTTTCGACTCTTACCTATGGTCACAAGCTCTGAGTAGTGACCAAAAGAATGAGATGTGAACGCAAAGAATGAGAACGCAGGGTGTCCGGGCTCTCCCTTAGAGATAAGGTATGGATCATGGTCATCCAGGAGAGGCTCGGAGTAGAGTCGCTGCTCCTCCATTTAGAGAGGAGCCAGTTGAGGTGGTTCGGGCATCTGGCCTCCCTAGGGAGGCGCTCCAGGCACATCCAACTGGGAGAAGACCCCGGGGAAGACCCAGGACACACTGGAGAGATTATATCTCTCGGCTGTCCTGGGAACACCTTGGTATCCTCCAAGAAGAGCTAGAAGAGGTGGCTGGGGAAAGGGAAACCTGGGCCTCTTTGCTTAGGCTACTGCCCCTGTGACCCGAACCCGGATAAAGCGGATGAAAATGTAACGCGGCGAGTATGCGAACGTACCCACCACATGAAAACAGAGAAAGAGGTGGACCCAAGCTCGAGCTGATGAAACCTATGACAGGATTTACTAGTCAGAGAGAGAGAGAGGCAAGCAGAAACCCTCGGTAAAAAACACCGAACACAAAATACACGGATACAACCCAACGCGCAACACAAAAGAAACTTGACTGTGAGAGCACGGGAGAAAACAAAAGAAATACAAACACAAACGCGCAATATACTCAATGCATAACAAAACAAAACTCAACCATAGAAAGACGGGAGAAAATAATAAAGGCAACTCAAACTCAACACGTGAAAAAGAACTAAAGACGCCAGGGGAAGTAACTGGCTAGTGTCAGGAAGAACACCTGATTTTCTCTCTAACCAGCTATCATTCATCACCACGCCCCCTCTCAGCTATATTAATACACCTTCAACCCACTTCCTGGTTGCGGGTTTTGCTGACTCATGACGCATACCGAGCATTTCTAGTGCCTGTTTGATCTCCTGTGTTCTGACCCTTGCTTACTCCCCAGACCTCATCTTCCGCCTAGCCCTTCTGTACCTCCTGGACTGTGATCTCCCATTATGACCCTGGACTGACCCGACTACCCCAAGAAGACACTGTTGCTACAGATCCTGATACTAGTTATATAACTGTCGTATTCTGTACATGTGATCTATTTAAATAAAAGCTGTATACTTCTGCATTTGGATCCCTCTTTGTCTGGTAAATTCGTAACAGCTAGCAGGCAAACGCTGCGACAAACAAAAAAACCTTCCCAAAATAAAGTATAACAGATAGGAATCTAACAGGAGGAGGAAAACTAGAGATGAGCCAGGCAACGGCGCAGGAGATAGATACTCGAATAAGTAGCAGAGGAACGAGAGTGAGAGGAGAAGGTAGCGAGACACCTTGTAACGTAACGTATCAATCGAGAAAGCAGAGAAGGGCTGAAAGTGCAAGGGCATAGTACCAAAATGATTCAGCAGTGATACGTCTCAACAAACATCCATAAGTAGGAAGGAAAACAGGTGTGGCGGATCACTGCTAATTGCGCCTGCTCTGCATAGTGCCGACTCCTGAGCCCCCTCCTGTGGTGATCGGAGGAGCCGCATCTGAGCCAGCCATTATATAAAATGGATGGATGGATGGATGGATGGATGGATACTACACCACTACCACCCTATTATCACACCACTACTACACCACTACCACCCTACTACTACCCTATTACCACACCACTACAACACCACTATTACACCACTAACACCCTACTACTACCCTATTACCACACCACTACTACACCACTAACACCCTACTACTACCCTATTACCACACCACTACTACACCACTAACACCCTACTACTACCCTATTACCACACCACTACAACACCACTACTACACCACTAACACCCTACTACTACCATATTACCACAACACCACTACTACACCACTACCACCCTACTACTACCATATTATCACACCACTACAACACCACTACTACACCACTACCACCCTACTACTACCCTATTACCACACCACTACAACACCACTACTACACCACTACCACCCTACTACTACCATATTATCGCACCACTACAACACCACTACTACACCACTACCACCCTACTACTACCCTATTACCACACCACTACAACACCACTACTACACCACTAACACCCTACTACTACCCTATTACCACACCACTACAACACCACTACTACACCACTACCACCCTACTACTACCCTATTACCACACCACTACAACACCACTACTACACCACTAACACCCTACTTCTACCCTTTTACTACAATACTATCACCCTATTATCACACCACTACCACCCAACTACCACACCACCATCACCCTTTCAACCACACCACTTCTACACTACTACCACCCTACTACCAGGCCATTCCTATGCCAGTGTGGTGAGAATGGCCATCACTCAATGAGCCAGTCAGTAGTACTGCTGTGTTCCACACAACATCATAGGGTACATGAGGAATCAGTGGGTTAGATCTGGGATGAGTGATGAGGGATGAGGAGTAGATGCCGTATAGATGTCGTATAAGTTTTCTAATAATATATTGGGCAACCTGGTCTTTGTCTAAAAGTACACTTGAGCAAAAGCTGAAGAAAATAGTTTTCAAACTGGGACAGACAGAAAGAAGAGGGCTGCCACGCTGTCCTGAATGAAGCAGTACATTTGTCCTGCTTCTGAAGATACTGGACATCAACGTAATCTCACAGATTACCATATACCTCAGCAGATTACCATATACCTCAGCATGTAGGTCTGAGGAAGAGCAGCCAGGGGGGGAGTGGCCAGGGTGGGACTGAGAGGGTGGGAAGGTGGCCAGGGGGAGTGGCCAGGGTGGGGCTGAGAGGGTGGGAAGGTGGCCAGGGGGAGTGGCCAGGAATGGCTGAGAGGGTGGGAAGGTGACCAGGGGGAGTGGCCAGGGTGGGGCTGACAGGGTGGGAAGGTGACCAGGGGGAGTGGCCAGGAATGGCTGAGAGGGTGGGAAGGTGACCAGGGGGAGTGGCCAGGGTGGGGCTGACAGGGTGGGAAGGTGACCAGGGGGAGTGGCCAGGAATGGCTGAGAGGGTGGGAAGGTGACCAGGGGGAGTGGCCAGGAATGGCTGAGAGGGTGGGAAGGTGACCAGGGGGAGTGGCCAGGAATGGCTGAGAGGGTGGGAAGGTGACCAGGGGGAGTGGCCAGGGTGGGGCTGAGAAGGTGGCTGGGGAGTGACTAAGTGTGTTTCTGTTCTTTTGGATTTTAGACCCAGTTTCCACACACCACCACCAGTCAGCAAACATTTTAGTATCAAGCGTGTGTGTGTGTGTGTGTGTGTGTGTGTGTGTGTGTGTGTGTGTGTGTGTGTGTGTGTGACATCAGCAGCAGATGAAGGCAGTAGAGAAATATCAGATCTATTTTTAGCTGGGGCTTGTGTGCACTGAACGCATCTCTGCAGGCCGAAGCAAGAGCTGCAGTCCTCTTGAGAACAGCAGGGTCCTGATTAAAACATCAACACACACACACACACACACACACACACACACACACACACACACACACACACACACAAGCATGCCATTGCATGTACACACACACACACACACACACACACACACACACACACACACACACACACACACACACACACACACAACATGCCCCTGCATGCACACACACTCCTTCTTCTATCTATCTATCTATCTATCTATCTATCTATCTATCTATCTATCTATCTATCTATCTATCTATCTATTATCTATCTATCTATCTATCTATCTATCTATCTATCTATCTATCTATCTGTCTGTCTGTCTGTCTGTCTGTCTGTCTGTCTGTCTGATGCTTGTCTGATGTCTGTCTGTCTATCTGTCCATCTCTTTGTAATCTGTGATGTTCCGGTACTTCTGGTGTGTTGTATCTCATCCAAGACAAAGTGTAGCACCCTTACCCAACCACCAGGGCTGCCTTCAGAGCCCTCCAAAGCCCTCAGAGAGAGACGGGCTCGGGAGAGGGGTTGGGGGGGTTCAGTAGCCTGCTGGCTGGGAAATAACCAAGCTCTTTCCCCCCGGTTACGTTGCCAAGCAGCCCAGATTGCCTGGCAACAGCGGAGCAAGACTATTCCGAGCCTGCGTGCTTGTCTCTGGCTTCACACCTCACTCGGTGCACTGTCACATTGCACTTCACACCTTAGCCACGCCACATACCTCACTCACTAACCGTCAAGAGAACAGAGCAGTCCAGCACACTAACCAACCAATGAGGAGAGAGCAGTCCAGCAGCACACTAACTACCCAATGAGGAAAGAGAAGTCCAACTAATCACCCAACAAGTATAGAGGGTCATCTCTCAACAAGGAGTGACTAGTCCAGCACACTAATCACCCAAAATGGATCTATTTCTTTTTTTTTTAAGTTCTGAAAGGAGGTTTGTTCTTCTTCAGAGTCCCAGAAGCCAGGTACTCTCCTAAAGGAGGCCAGACAGTACTGAGCAAACCAACAAGTTTGACTCACATTCACACAGACACACACAGACACACACACACACACACACACACACACACACACACACACACACACACAGACTTTAACACCCGCTCAAAGACTATTCTCTTTAAACCTTCTGCATTCAGGCAGTAGAAAGCTGGGCCTATATTAGCCCGCAGTGGTGTGTCTGTCTGTAGCACAGTTCAGTGCCAGACCTGCAGAACTCTTGTGCTGTTCAGCTTTCTCTTCTCTGACACGTCTGATTTGAGTGTGGAGAAACGTTAGAGCGTTGGAGCATCGCTCTGGTCTGGAGATCCCAGAGGGGAAGGCTGCTACCTGGCAGTCGGCCACAGACAATAAGAAAAGAACGAATGAATCATGCCTCTATCGTTCAAAGAGCGAGGTCGTCATCTGATGACAATAGTCTGGCGTGTAAGAAAAAAATAGCTTTGTGCAGAGTGTATGTCTGTGTATGTGTGTGTGTGTTTGTGCTGAGAATGTGAACAGATCTGTGTGTGTGTGTGTGTGTGTGTGTGTGTGTGTGTTGGGGGTGGGGTGGGTATGACAGGTCTTACCACTTCTGGTAGTACTTTGGTGGCGAGTGCATGGATGGCTTTCACCAGGATGGTAAGAGCTGACAGGATGAACACCACCCCCAGAATAACACATGCTCTGTAGAGAGATCACACACACACACACACACACACACACACACACACACACACACACACACACACACACACACACACAGCAAATTACTCAAAGTAAGTTCATTTAAGACAGAATGCAGCAGCAGGTCAACTAAATGTGAGTTCTGCAGTCTTGTGTAGATACTCAGTAGAACATCTACGAAAGCTCCAGAAAGTTCCAAAACAGTGACATCACTTTGCCACCAGGCAGCCTGGGGAGCTGATGACAAGAGTTCATGCCTACAGTCCTGATCCACCGGGGCTGCTGTTTCTGGTTCGCTACACAACGGCGTCTCTGATTGGTGCTCTGCACAGCCGGAGCTCACACATTGGACATTCTCATAAGCGCCCACCCACCACCAATTTACATACAGCATCAATACACCTCAGCAGCAGACAGCCCACGCCTCCCGATTTACATACAGCGTCAATATCCCACAGTGGCAGACAGGCCACGCCCCCAAATTTGGATACAGTGTCAGTATCCCATTGTTGGCTGTAGTTGGTATTCGTTGCAGGGGAGAGACGGCTGTGTCATATCAGCCCGCCACCCTGCCTCTCAGTCTCCCTCTCTCTTTCTCTCACTCCGCAGAGAAAGAAGTGAGGGGGTCGCCATGGCAACCAGGTCACCCGCATCACCCCGCACGTCTCCCTGGAGTCTCGCGGTGATCGAGCGCTACATCTGCTCCTCCCGGGTCCGCGGGTCGGGGTCCCGGAGCGGGTTCGCTTCTCACTGTCCGGCATTGGACAGTTGGAAGGAGGCACGTCCGGTCGCCCACCGCTAGAGGTGACGGGGCGGCGCAGGACACCCCCGCAGTGGAGCCTTTTGCCGAGAATCGCTGCCATGGAAACCGCCGTGGAAACCACTGCCACGCCCACTCCAGGCCAGCCGCCGGCCGTAGGGGTCAGGGCGTCGGCTGACGGCACGGAAACGAATAAAAGTCGCGCAGGGGTGGAGTCGCACCTGCCGAGTTGCGGTGTAGCTGAAGATTCGGCCGAGCCTGCGTTAAGCGCTTCGGACGTGACGCTACGATAAGAGTCTGAGCTCTAAAGGTTATGCTGATTAAGGTTCCATCTTTACTGAGGGCGCCACGCTGCTACCAGGGCAGACCGTAGGAGATGGAGAGAAGGAATGTTCCAGAAAGTTCAAGGTGGAAACAAGCCTGCTCGCACCGCTACTGCATATAGACTCAGTACTCAGTACATTTAGACGCACTAGAACATTTCAGGGTCCGTTGTACACACACTGCTTGCGTTGATGGTTTTGCCCCATTAGAACCTGATGCAGCACCCGAGACAGACGGGCTGAGACACAATACGTTAGCTACTGGATCCAGATATAAAGACTTTTTTTTTTTAAAGCAAAGTCTCCTGTGAATGCCAAAATGAAAGAGATTCAGTCTTTTTTGTATGCAAACGGGGTAATAACGTTGGCGGCGCTGGGTGTTTGGAGCTGTGACCCTTAAGCACTACGCAGTCGCAGTGTAGCGTCTGACCGGAGAGACGCTGGCTCCGTCCCCTGCCCCCTCCAGCAGGGCGGGTTGGCGGAGCGCTCCTGGGCGTAGCCGCATTGCAGGCTACTGGGAAACGAGTTTGCCTGGTGTGCGTCGCTTTCCAAACCCCTGCATACACACCGGCATGCCCACATATGCAAACATACACACACCCGTACGCACGCAGACACATGCACACACACGTGCTGGCTGCAAGTGCCCTCTGAAGAATTGTTGTATTGGACTTAATTACTTACGAGCCAGCTGAGCCTGAATACTGGTGTATTGCGGCTGTGGATCTGTGTGTGTGTGTGTGTGTGTGTGTAGAGGTGCGTACGTGTGTCTGTGTGTGTTTGTATCGGTGCGGACGTGTCTGTCTGTGTGCCCGTGTGTCTTATGGTCTGATTATACGTGGTTAGATGAGTGTTCTGTTTACATGGCCTACCAAGAAGCTTAAAGTCTGTGCCACGCAACTCCAGCCCAAGGAGACAAGCACAGCTCAGGGGGTAAAGATCAGAATGGCTCCAGCAATCTCTCTCTCTCTCTCTTTCATATCTTTCACACACTTCGTTCGTGTTGCTTCAATAATAGACCTGGAATGACAAGGCCGAATCTGTTTCTTCTTCCTTTCTTCTTCGGAGAGTCTGTTGTATTGTTTCACGCTTGGCAGCAACCGTCATGACAGAGGCTGAGACTGCGCTACCATGTCACAGTGAGCAATCCCAGCATGCACCACGGCTGACAGCTCTCCTGAGGTGCACCTGTCACCGAGAGCGCAGGACATGGGACAGGAGACCGAAATCTGGACAGAAGACGAGACCCTGTTACCTGTTAATGTAACCGCATTCTATGTTTGTTTTTTTCACCAGCTGAAAAAAGTTAGCTATTTTTAAACCAAAACAAAGTTTTGCCCTCATTCAACCATCACCAATCACAACTTAGTGGTCCCTCAGTCTGACCAATCACAGTTTCCCCAGGGCTCCAGTGATCATTAGGATGACCAATGAGCAGGAGCTGGTGGATAGCTCCCCGGTGTTTAGTGCAGACTGGTGAAAGTACACTGCGTTCTCTGGGGAACGGCTCTGCGCTGTCCTCACACGCTTATTTAACATCCCAGTTCCTCCTCTTCCTCACTGCCTCAGTCTCCTTCAGTCTTATTCTCTCTGTTCCATCCTGCCATACTGTCTTCTCTCTCTCTCCCTCCCTCTTTTTCTCCCCCTCCCTCTTTTCCTCCCTCCCTTTCTCTCTCTCCCTCTCCTCTCTCCCTCCCTCCCTTTTTCTTTCTCACTCTGTAGTTTTCCTTTTTTTTCCTGCTCTCATGCTCACCTCTTTGCTCATTCTCTCTCTCTCTCTCTCTCTCTCTCTCTCTCTCTCTCTTTCGTGTGTGTGTGTGTGTGTGTGTGTGGGTATAAAAGTGCATGTGTTGGATCTGCTAGCTAACGAAGCGAATGACATGGACAACCTGCTCCTCTCATTAGAGGCTGTTCAAATGAGCTGCACACACTCCCAACGCTTTACAGTGCCTGAGACACCTTCACACACACACACACCCCTCTCTCCCCCTCCCTATTTCCCTCTCTCTCTCTCTCTTCCTCTCTGTCTCTCTCCATCTCTCTTTATCTCTCTCTCTCTCTCTTTCTCTGATCTCTGCCCATCTGTCTGTTCTCTCTCTGGCCTTCTACTCGGCTAGTGCTTTGATGACTGCAGCTAGGCAGGACCGAGCCCTGCTGCTGTAACGGCCCTGGGACCACAGGCAGGGGGGGTGGGGGGGTGTTAGCTCCTCTTACCCACTCCAGTCCTGCCAATAAAGCACTTTCTTCAGTGTCTCCTTCGTTCTAACACTTAAAGGAGCCTTTAAGGAGGTTGCACTTGTCTCAGCTCTCTCTCTCTTTCTCTTTCTTTCTCCCTCTCTCGCTCCATCTTTTTGATTCTCACTATCTATCTCTCTCTCTCATCCTCCCTCTCTCTCGCCCTCTCCAAGTTTGTCCTGTGATGTCATCCATCCCCACGGTGATCTGCATCACAACAGACCCCCCCAGGAGACGCTCTCGCTTGTGGGCCACGCTGGATCTTCAATCCGCGTGCGTGCGTGCGTGTGTGTGTGTGTGTGTGTGTGTGTGTGTGTGTGTGTGTGTGTGTGTGTGTGTGTGTGTGTGTGTGTGTGTGTGTGTGTGTGTGTGTGTGTGTGTGTGTGTGTACGTGAGTCACACACACGTCTCCTCTTCCCCTTCCTTTGTCTCCTTGCTAGCCGGCTGCCTGTCCTCTCCCAGTGTTGTCACAAAGACTTCCTGACCCAGGGCCACCGCGCGCCTCTCGCCCAGATAATACGACAGGCTTGTGTCCATAGAGCCCGTCTGGGGGACTCTCTTTCAGCCAGGCTCGTGTCTGCTGAGCTGGGCCACCAGAGACCAGTCTCCTGGCTCTCCAAACACACCTCTGCGCCTTTCAGCAAACGGCAAAGGTGACCTGGAGAACTGCGTGCATTATGTTTTCTGCTTGTCCTTGTTTAGTGATGACATTCACCTCTGGATATTTCATGTGCAACTCATTCATTCATTCGTTCATTTAGTCATTCATTCGTTCATTTATTCATTCGTTTGTTTGTTTGTTCGTTTGTTCATTCATTTGTTAATTCATTCGTTCATTTGTTCGTTCATTTGTTCATTCATTTGTTTGTTTGTTTATTTGTTCATTCATTCATTCATTACAGGTAAATGGGGGTGTTTACTGCTACTCCAAGTAACAACCACAGCTATCTGAGTCTGTAGTACAGTGGTCTGCTGCTATACCACACAGGGTGGTTTTAGCTTCCGCCACTGTACCATTCAAAGATATAGACTGCAATGTCATAGAAATCTACATTATACAATGTATATTTCTCAGTCAGTTTGTCAGGTACATTTCTAATTTATGGTTCACCAACAAGACATAACTCAGATGTTAGCTATTTCAGATGCATAGAGACATCCAGTCTAGAGTGAGCTAACTAGCCCCTTCCAGCAAATATTAGCTTCTCCACCACTGAAGTGGAAAAGATTTCTGTTTGACAAGACATCTGGTCAATCTGGTCAATCTCAGCTGTGTTGGAGAACTGAAGCGCCCTGTGATGCAGGCTGAAACACACACAGCTACACACCTGAGAGTCTCCCTTCACTGTTTGCCAGCTAGAGATCCATTTTGACCAAACTGTTGATTGTGTGTGATCCATCACGGTACCTCTCTGTAAACCAGCCAATCAGATCAGAGCTCATCGTAAACCCACCATAAAGAGTTCTAAAAAACTGCTTGATTCATTCTAGGGCCAAATCATATGATTCTAAATGGGCTTGTATCACCACATCTGGGCATTTTTCAAATGGACCAAAGTAACAGACTTTCTATAAAGACATCAGTGAAGTTTAGTTTAAAAATAATTTTAAAATGCATTCTAGCTCACCCTTCAATGTGCGCACAGTCTTAAACATGCCTGTGGACCTAAACACATCTGATCTGTGTATACATATTTGTTTCTGTGTGATAAGAAAAGACATCAAAGCAGCAGTTCAGCATAAGCAGTACTTGTAGTCACCATACAACCGACTTTCAGCCAGGGTTGCGCGATATATCAGTTGCTAATTGTTATCATGATACAGGCCCTTGCGATACTGATATCGGAGATATCGCAGAAGACTATGATACAAATAACTATCTAGGAACAAGTGGTATTGATCAATGTGTACATTCCAGATGAGCATGCTCTTTGGGGAATGAATCTGCATTCTTCTGTGAAACTCCCAAAGGCCAAACAGGGGTGACACAGGTGTGTGTGCAGTGACAGGGGTGTGTGTGTGTGTGCAGTGTGTGTGTGCCACATACGGTCCCGCCTCCCTCCTGTCAGTCATGTCTTAGTTTTGTTCTCAGTGTGTTTGTGTGCCTTTTATTTTGAAATTCATGGTTGTGTGGGTCTTCACA
This sequence comes from Brachyhypopomus gauderio, assembly GCF_052324685.1. Lineage (NCBI taxonomy): Eukaryota > Metazoa > Chordata > Actinopteri > Gymnotiformes > Hypopomidae > Brachyhypopomus > Brachyhypopomus gauderio. The sequence continues at coordinate 6,162,020 of NC_135211.1, read as the reverse complement.
CCCCTCCCTTGTTTTTCACCCCCTCATCATTACGTTCAGGCATGTCTCGTTTGGTTTCTTATTTAGTCAGTGTTTTTATGTCCTGTCTTTAGTCTCTTGTATTGCTGGTCAAAGTCGAGGACGTGTTAGACAGTTTTCAGTCTCCTGCACCCGTGCTGGCAGCCCGCCAACAGACACCTTAGCCTCCTGTTCCCGCAACCCAGAAGGGGTCAGCCCACAAACCTAAAGCCCACCTGGGGCCTGCCCATGTACCTGAGGCCCACATGGGACCCTCAGTGACTGTACCACCAGCCTGTAGGCAAAATACTGTAGGCTAAATATCGTTTTTGTGCCCCCTGCTTTTGCCCCCTGATCCATTCCTGTATTCCCATTCTTGCCCTGCTCGGTCCCTGGTTTTGTGGTGTTCCCTGTCTCACTGTGTGAAACCATTCGCGTCCAGCTCCCTGTTCCCATCTCTGTGTCTCGTGTTATTGTCTCGGTCTCTGTCCCTGTGTCAGTCCCCAAGGTTGTCACTCACTGTACCCATGTCCACTCCTGTGTCTCTGACTGTTCCTGGCCCTGTTCCCTACAGTCCCAATCCTGTATCTTCATCAGTCCCCGGTCTTGTCCCGTCCAGTCCCATTTCAGTGTCTTCACCTGCTCCCTGTTCTGGTCCTGCTTCCTTTCTGTTGCTCGCCCTTGTCCTGTCCAGTCCCCCAAGGTCAGTGGTGATTGCTCTAAGACTGCAAGGGAAGCTCAGCTTCCCCTAAAATGTAAAAAAAAAAAAGTGATCAAACATATACTGTTGTGTGTACGTCATTGACTAAATATGCGCTACAACGCGCTCGACTTTTGTTCAGAATCAGCTTCTTATCACTGGTAACGACGCGGCTTTTCTCTCACTCAGTCCCGCAGCTTCACAGTGCTTAAACGGTGTGGACGCTGAGCGTCTACAAAGTTCAGTAGCGAAGCAAAGAGTGCAGCGAAACGAGACGAGCCATTGGATAAATGCTGGGCTTTGTCCCGCCCATCGGACGCTCAGCGTCTATGGGGTTCTATGGGGCAGTGGGCTGGCCTGGACGCTCAGCTTCTGCATGATGATTGGATGATCTGTCTGAGGCTGAATCCTTTTTTGATTGACAGCGAAATGAGCGAATCAGCGATCTTTTGGGTTAAACCTCCGTGGGAGCATTTAATTTTAATTTTTTTTTATTTTCATTCTGTTTACCGGAGATTTTCCGGAGATTTTCCTAATCCTCTTAGCGGCATTTTCTTCGTTAAAAACGACGAGCGACAAATCGAGCTTCTATTTCTGGTGGTTTTTGTTGTAGCTGCTTGTGTTTGGAGACTGACTTCTATCACTCCAGCAGAAAATGAGCTTCCCCTCCTTGAAAGATCCGCCACTGCCCAAGGTCCCGTCTTGCCTGTCCCCCATCTGCCTGTTTCTGTTCCTGTCACGTCTGGTCCTGTGTCTGTGTCTCCTGGCCCTTTGTTTTGCCCCTTGGTCCTCTTTTTCTGGTTTGTCTGCCCCGGTGCCTTCACCCCAGCTCCCAGCGTTTCCTTGGTCTTCTGCTCCTGGTTTTTGTCCTCCTATCTGTGTCTGATCTTGGTTTCCGGTTTGTGTTTTTTGTTCGGTCGGTTTGTTTGATATTGTGGGGCGCCTCGGGGGGGGGGGGGGGGGGGGGGGGGTTCTGTCACATATGCTCCCACCTCCCTCCTCTCAGTCATGTCTTAGTTTTGTTCTTCATGTGTTTGTGTGCCTTTTATTTTGAAATTCCTAGTTGTGTCGGTCTTCACATCCCTCCCTTGTTTGTTACCGCCCCATCGTCATTACTTTCAGGTGTGTCTCATTTGGTTCTTTGGTTCCTTATCAGTGTATTTAAGTCCTGTGTTTAGACTCTTGTATTGGTGATCATTGCACATAACGTTTCTCTGATTTCTAGTCTTGTTTTTCATTGGTGTTTGCTTTGTCTCTTTAGTTTGTAGTGTGCAGGTTTGCTTTTTGTGTCTTTGTTTGTCTATGTAGGTTCATATATGTTGTGTTCATGACTTTGTTCATTAATTCTATCTGTATTTGTAGTTTATCTGTGTTTGATATCTTATTAGTTCTAGTCTTCCTTGTATGTCTTTTGTTAATAAATCAACATAAACTCCAAGGTCTCCTGTGTGTGGTTACACTCACATGTACTCCCTGTGTGCGGTCTGTGTGTGGTGACACTCACATGTACTCCCTGTGTGCGGTCTGTGTGTGGTGACGCTCACATGTACTCGCTGTGTGCGGTCTGTGTGTGGTGACGCTCACATGTACTCGCTGTGTGCGGTCTGTGTGTGGTGACGCTCACATGTACTCCCTGTGTGCGGTCTGTGTGTGGTGACGCTCACATGTACTCCCTGTGTGCGGTCTGTGTGTGGTGACGCTCACATGTACTCCCTGTGTGCGGTCTGTGTGTGGTGACGCTCACATGTACTCGCTGTGTGCGGTCTGTGTGTGGTGACGCTCACATGTACTCGCTGTGTGCGGTCTGTGTGTGGTGACGCTCACATGTACTCGCTGTGTGCGGTCTGTGTGTGGTGACGCTCACATGTACTCGCTGTGTGCGGTCTGTGTGTGGTGACGCTCACATGTACTCGCTGTGTGCGGTCTGTGTGTGGTGACGCTCACATGTACTCCCTGTGTGCGGTCTGTGTGTGGTGACGCTCACATGTACTCCCTGTGTGCGGTCTGTGTGTGGTGACGCTCACATGTACTCGCTGTGTGCGGTCTGTGTGTGGTGACGCTCACATGTACTTCCTGTGTGCGGTCTGTGTGTGGTGACGCTCACATGTACTCGCTGTGTGCGGTCTGTGTGTGGTGACGCTCACATGTACTCACTGTGTGCGGTCTGTGTGTGGTGACGCTCACATGTACTCCCTGTGTGCGGTCTGTGTGTGGTGACGCTCACATGTACTCGCTGTGTGCGGTCTGTGTGTGGTGACGCTCACATGTACTCGCTGTGTGCGGTCTGTGTGTGGTGACGCTCACATGTACTCGCTGTGTGCGGTCTGTGTGTGGTGACGCTCACATGTACTCGCTGTGTGCGGTCTGTGTGTGGTGACGCTCACATGTACTCCCTGTGTGCGGTCTGTGTGTGGTGACGCTCACATGTACTCCCTGTGTGCGGTCTGTGTGTGGTGACGCTCACATGTACTCCCTGTGTGCGGTCTGTGTGTGGTGACGCTCACATGTACTCGCTGTGTGCGGTCTGTGTGTGGTGACGCTCACATGTACTTCCTGTGTGCGGTCTGTGTGTGGTGACGCTCACATGTACTCGCTGTGTGCGGTCTGTGTGTGGTGACGCTCACATGTACTCACTGTGTGCGGTCTGTGTGTGGTGACGCTCACATGTACTCCCTGTGTGCGGTCTGTGTGTGGTGACGCTCACATGTACTCCCTGTGTGCGGTCTGTGTGTGGTGACGCTCACATGTACTCCCTGTGTGCGGTCTGTGTGTGGTGACGCTCACATGTACTCCCTGTGTGCGGTCTGTGTGTGGTGACGCTCACATGTACTCGCTGTGTGCGGTCTGTGTGTGGTGACGCTCACATGTACTCCCTGTGTGCGGTCTGTGTGTGGTGACGCTCACATGTACTCGCTGTGTGCGGTCTGTGTGTGATGACGCTCACATGTACTCCCTGTGTGTGGTCTGTGTGTGGTGACGCTCACATGTACTCCCTGTGTGCGGTCTGTGTGTGGTGACGCTCACATGTACTCGCTGTGTGCGGTCTGTGTGTGGTGACACTCACATGTACTCCCTGTGTGCGGTCTGTGTGTGGTGACGCTCACATGTACTCCCTGTGTGCGGTCTGTGTGTGGTGACGCTCACATGTACTCGCTGTGTGCGGCCTGTGTGTGGTGACACTCACATGTACTCCCTGTGTGCGGCCTGTGTGTGGTGACACTCACATGTACTCGCTGTGTGCGGTCTGTGTGTGGTGACACTCACATGTACTCCCTGTGTGCGGTCTGTGTGTGGTGACGCTCACATGTACTCGCTGTGTGCGGCCTGTGTGTGGTGACACTCACATGTACTCCCTGTGTGCGGTCTGTGTGTGGTGACGCTCACATGTACTCGCTGTGTGCGGTCTGTGTGTGGTGACGCTCACATGTACTCCCTGTGTGCGGCCTGTGTGTGGTGACACTCACATGTACTCGCTGTGTGCGGTCTGTGTGTGGTGACACTCACATGTACTCCCTGTGTGCGGCCTGTGTGTGGTGACACTCACATGTACTCGCTGTGTGCGGTCTGTGTGTGGTGACACTCACATGTACTCGCTGTGTGCGGTCTGTGTGTGTTGACACTCACATGTACTCCCTGTGTGTGGTCTGTGTGTGGTTACACTCACATGTACTCCCTGTGTGCGGTCTGTGTGTGGTTACACTCACATGTACTCCCTGTGTGCCGAGTGCACAGCTGCTGCATTGCTGTAACGCCAGATGACAATGATGGAGGAGAGAACATCTAGAGCTGCGTCGAACTGGAGCAAACACACACACACACACACACACACACACAAACACACACACATACACCAGCCGCTGGTTACCCCTAGTCATCATCAAACACCATTATAGCCAGACACATATTTAAGGTAGAATGGTAAACATGGTGTAGGAGGAAGAGTATGGTACTCACTGCAAAGCCGAAGGCCGAGGCGCTACGTCTCATTACGGAAACAGCTGGAACACACAAAAGGAGGGATTTCTGGGTAAGAAGTTGCTCTTATAACAGCCACATTACATCCAGACGTGTTTATACAGTTTATGGTACACAGAAATTATTGTAAGATGGAGAAAAAGTCACTGAGCCTTTGACACAAACCTTCAAAGTACAGAACTGTTTTGTCTTGCCTGGGTCCCGTGTGTGTACCCTGGCTGGCCCTGAGAGGAGTTACCTAGTAACTCTCCAGCTCTCCTGCCTCCACTCTAACAGCCTTCTGGGGAGCTGACCACAGATCAGCTGGAACCTTTTACTTCATCATGAATATGTATAGACATTGGGATGGAGCTGTTCACAAATCAGCTGTGAGTATCTTAGGGCTGTACTAAATTGAGAGATGGAGAGAAAGTTCAATCCAGCGTGGTTATGCTGAGACGGTTAAAGTGGTCTGTGCATGCACTGTGTGCTTCCAGAATATTGTAATTCAGATGTAATTTGATCTGCAAACAAATTGTTGGCAGTGATGTGTGATCTGATTGGAGGGAGTGCTTGAATGAGCTTGATTGGCTCATCAAACGTGTTATGCGTGCGTGAGTATATTTGAATTTGAGTACCGTCTTGGCTCCTCAGTTGTAGTGTGTGAGTGCATTTAAATGTTGTCTCAGGTTAGGTTACAAAGCTTACCTGTGGTCTGGATTGGAGTGTGTGTGAGTTTATATGAGTACGTGTGTGTGTGTGTGTGTGTGTGTGTGTGTGTGTGTGTGTGTGTGTGTGTGACTGTCATTATGAAGAATCTGTTATAAGAAACTTGTGGAATGTTTATAATGAGGCCATAACCACAGTGTTTTCACACACACACACACACACACACACACACACACACACACACACACACACACACACACACACACACACACACACACACACACACACACACACACTCTCACACACACACATACACATACACACACACTCTCTCACACACACACACACACACACATACTCAAACATCTATACATAATTAATTTTAGTCTCTGCTTACACATGCACACATTCCCTTGTGGTAAAATTTTAATTTCATAATTTTCATACACGCTCTTAAACAGACACACAAATACGCTACACAGGAGAGCTTATGAAGACCAGCATGATGTGTGGATACAGTCGCCACTCATGCCTGACATTACAGACTGCAAACCTGCTTGGAGAAGTTTCCAAGTTTGCAGAAGTGATACTGGTTTAACCTTTAAAACCAAACCTGAGTGACCATGCCAGAAAACACATCTTCACTATGATGATTGGTGATTATCAATATAAGTCACCAGAAACTGCATACTGCTTACTACTGGCTCAGACTAATGTTATGACTAATTTGGTATTTTGTTTCCGCAATTGAAATCACTACACTACACTGCTGTCTGACTCTGTCTCCTTGTCTTTCTGTCTCTCTGTCTCCTTGTCTGTCTGCCTGTTGGTTCTCAGAAGTCAGTAACTACAGGCAATGGGAAAGCTCACAAAGGAATTATAGAGCTCTCCATTTCTCCTTATTCTCTTCTTCCTTCCTTGCTCCCTCATTGCTGTCTCACTGCTTTCTCAAAACTTTGTTTCTGCTGTCTCACTGCTGTCTTAAAACTTTATTACTGCTGTCTCACTGCTGTCTCAAAACTTTATTACTGCTGTCTCACTGCTGTCCCACTGCTGTCTCACTACTTTGTTACTGTTGTCTCACTGTTGTCTCAATGCTGTCTCACTGTTGTCTCACTGCTGACTCACAGCTGTCTCACTACTTTGTTACTGCTGTCTCACTGTTGTCTTACTGTTGTCTCACTGCTGTCTCACTACTTTGTTACTGCTGTCTCACTGTTGTCTCACTACTGTCTCACTGTTGTCTCCCTGCTGTCTCACTACTTTTTCACTGTTGTATCACTGCTGTCTCACTGTTGTCTCACTTCTGGCTCGCTGTTGTCTCACTGCAGTGGTGGGTTTAGGTCTCCCTGATGACTGTGTTGACACGTTTCCGGTCTAAAGCGCATGCGCCGGCGGCCCCTGGGCCTCCCAACATCCACCCGCACCGTCAGCGGGATTTTCCCAGTATCGCTGATGCTGCACCTTGGCAGGGCGGAGGCCGTCGCCCGGGCAACCACAAACCTTACAATTCAAACAAGGTTTCAGAGCTACTAGGTCTGTACCACACCTCACATGAAGATTTATCACATTATAATATTAATTTAATTGTAATGTCTCTAGGATGACAACACCTCCCCCCAAAGAACTTGTACCTTCCCCCCAAACAGCAGTCTGACACGTTCTATATGTTTGTGTACGTGTTTCTGAGTTGTATACTGCAAATAAGGATAGAGAGGAGGCCAATTTATGTGAAAGAGTTTATGCATATTGGATGCAATTTACCACTCCGGATTCACCTGCTCGTTAGGTTGAGCGGCTCATTAGGGTAAAGCTTGGAGAAGAACCCAGTGTGACAGAACAACACTCTGTGAGGGCAGACTGTGAGCACCTCTGACCAGCTGATAGACACACTGTATAAAGCTTAACTTCCTGTAGGCTGCTGTTTATAGCGGGGGGGGGGGGGGGGGGGGGGGTTTCTCTCATCCACTGCCACACCTGGAGAGCTTTACACTCCTACAGGAAATGAGTGTTGAATCTGAGAAAAGCCCATGGTGAGCACCTCAGTGATTGGTTTAGTGTGACAGTGAATGATGACAGCACTTCAGCTACACTGTGCTGCAAATTGTTTTGCAGTGTGATTGAAATGACCACACACCAAAGCTGAGAACTTCTGTGTTGGTGATTCACTTCATTAATCTCTTGTGCTGAAAGGAGTCGTATGACGAAATTGGTTTTCAGATTTACCTGACAATCTTGTTCATTTTCCAATTCAACAGCTCCTTCCACACTCAGAGGGCTCCGCCCACAATGCTGATTTTAGTGTCTTCTGGTTTTCAGTTAATGTTAGTTTAGTGAAAATAGGGCAGCTCTTTTTATGTTGCAGTGTGTGTGTGTGTGTGTGTGTGTGTGTGTGTGTTGTTTGCTCATGAAACTTACAGCACGTCACAGATTTTCAATTAGCCCAGTCCCTCTTTGTGCGTGAGCCTTAGCTGAATACATTTCCATCTGGTTATCCAGCACAGAGAGACTTTATCTTTCCCTGTTTTCATGTGCTTTACCCATTACCAGGTGCCAAATGCCAGGATTACGGTGGTGCCCAATTTGTGAGCCCCTCTATGGTAATAATATCATAGATATTACTACATACTACTTGTCTGCAGAGACAGAAACTTACAAGCCAAAAACACTATTTTAACATTTTGCACCCAGAGCTAGGCTTAGTGCAAGCACCATTAAGCAGTTCTTCACTAGACTGTTTCTCTCTGTACTTCAGTCATTCTGTAACCAAGCTGTATCTCCCAGTACTGTGGTCGTTCTGTAACCGAGCTGTCTCTCCCAGTACTTCTGTCATTCCATGACTGAGCTGTATCTCCCTGTATTTCTGTCACTGTAACTGAGTTGTATCTCCCTGTATTTCTGTCACTCTGTAACTGAGTTGTATCTCCCTGTACTTCTGTCACTCTGTAACTGAGCTGTATCTCCCTGTACTTCTGTCACTCTGTAACTGAGCTGTATCTCCCTGTATTTCTGTCATTCTGTAACCAAACGGACTCTACCTGTATTTCTGTCATTCTGTAACTGAGCTGTGTCTCCCTGTATTTCTGTCACTGTAACTCAATCAATCAAAGTTTATTGATAACTGAGTTGTATCTCCCTGTATTTCTGTCACTCTGTAACTGAGTTGTATCTCCCTGTATTTCTATCACTCTGTAACTGAGTTGTATCTCCCTGTATTTCTATCACTCTGTAACTGAGTTGTATCTCCCTGTATTTCTATCACTCTGTAACTGAGTTGTATCTCCCTGTATTTCTGTCACTCTGTAACTGAGTTGTATCTCCCTGTATTTATATCACTCTGTAACTGAGTTGTATCTCCCTGTATTTCTGTCACTCTGTAACTGAGTTGTATCTCCCTGTATTTCTATCACTCTGTAACTGAGTTGTATCTCCCTGTATTTCTGTCACTCTGTAACTGAGTTGTATCTCCCTGTATTTCTATCACTCTGTAACTGAGTTGTATCTCCCTGTATTTCTGTCATTCTGTAACTGAGTTGTATCTCCCTGTATTTCTGTCATTCTGTAACTGAGTTGTATTTCCCTGATGCTCTCTTCTTCTTCACATCATTTTTCTATGCTCCATACACCTCCATAACACCCCATATCCATCCATGTCCCATTTTAGACTGTGGGTTCCTGGGTTTAGCTTTTAGTTGTAATAGCAAAGAATAGCAATGCTGCATGTATGAAAATTATGAGTGCGGAAGCTCTCTCCCTCTCTGTCTCCCTCTCTGTCTCCCTCTCTCTCTCTCTCTCTCTCTCTTTCCCTTTTCCCCTCTCTTCCTCTTTCCTTTTCTCTCATTCCCTGATCCAATGCAGTGATATTTATATTCCACGCTTGCTGCTGTCACCTTGCCACACACACACACACACACACACACACACACACACACACACACACACACACACACACACAAAACTTGCTTTCCTCCTCCCTACCCATATATCCTGCCTCATATCAGAGCTGCAGTGATCCTCAGCTGTATGTTCTGAGTAATGCTCACTGATCTACACGGTGATGTGTGCCACCACCACTGCAATACATCCTAAACTCACTTACATTGTTCGGCTGGTGGAATTTATTCTTGGGGAAGAGAATGATTACTTTCCAAGCACTTTCAAAATGTAAAAACTCATGACTTAAATTAGTCAATCTGGACAAGGACAATGGTTCAGTGAAATTATTTTTTTTGTGAGTTAATTAATCGTATCAATGAGCAAAACCACGAGTGATTATAATTAAAAATAACACTGTCCTTAGGATCAAATATACTTTTATCTAGTTACCTGTCAGCTCAGACACAGGTGTGAACTGAGCTGTGTGGCCTGCACTAGTGATACAGGGTGACTGTGGTTTAGAACTGTACTATCTGGGCTGCACTAGTGATACACAGTGAATGTGGTTTAGAACTGCACTATCTGGGCTGCACTAGTGATACTGGGTGAGTGTGGTTTAGAACTGCACTATCTGGGCTGCACTAGTGATACTGGGTGAGTGTGGTTTAGAACTGCACTATCTGGGCTGCACTAGTGATACTGGGTGAGTGTGGTTTAGAACTGCACTATCTGGGCTGCACTAGTGATAATGGGTGAGTGTGGTTTAGAACTGCACTCTCTGGGTTGCACTAATGATACAAGGATAATGTGGTTTAGAGCAGCACTATCTGGGCTGCACTAGTGATACACAGTAAATGTGGTTTATAACTGCACTATTTTGGCTGCACTAGTGATACAGGGTGAGTGTGGTTTAGAACTGCACTATTTGGGCTGCACTAGTGATACAGGGTGGGTGTGATTTAGAACTGCACTATTTGGGCTGCACTAGTAATACAGAATGGGTGTGGTTTATAACTGCACTATTTGGGCTGCATTAGTGATACAGGGTGAGAGTGGTTCATAACTGCACTATCTGGGCTGCAATGGCGAATAAGGCTGTCCCCCAGATCTGATGCCGGGTTGAATGTATAGGGTGACTAGTGCATGATGTGAAATCTGGGACAATAAATATTTCATCCATCTGAGTGAGAACAAGCTTCAGTTCTATGCAAGAAAATGCACTCTATTAAGCAGTTTGTGTGTGTGTGTGTGTGTGTGTGTGTGTGTGTGTGTGTGTGTGTGTGTGTGTGTGTGTGTGTGTGTGTGTGTGTGTGTGTGTGTATGAGTGTGTATGAGCTGACATGCTGTCACTGAGGCGGTGTTAATTGGCTCTCTCAGAAGCCGTGAGGTATCTGGAGGTTTCACTTGCATACATTTACACCCTCCCTCCTCCTTTATCTATCTCTCTGTCTTTAGCCCTCTCCCTTCCTCTCTCTCTCTCCCTATCACGATACACACACATATATAGACGAATGCCTGTAAAACCTGTCAAGTCTTACATGATGCGTGGAGATGTGTGTCTCACCCCTTGCAGATGAGATCAGTAGACCTCAAGAACATCAGAAAACAAGAAGAGAGAAGAAGGAATAAACATGAACGCTGCTCCCTCCTGACACCTCCACAAACCTGTACTCAAAACACACAACACAAGAATGTAGAAGATGGTCAGATACTGGCTGAATACCCCCCTGCCCCCTGCAGTGGCTCAATGTCCTGAACTAGGATCAGATTTTGCCTTTCCTGTGCTGATCTGATTACGCCTCCTGGGGACTGAGGAGGTGATCGGACCGCACCTCACACTCTAACGCATGCTGAGTGCACTTTGTGTGATCGACCGACCGCTGGTCTAGTGCCGTCCAAGCATGCAAAAAGTGACGACTGGAACACAGTTATGGGGCACAAGCTTTGATCAGACCCATGACACAATATACACGGTCTGCACCACTACAGTACAGTACAGTCTGCATCACTACAGTATAGTACAGTCTACACCACTGCCATATACAGTATAGTTTGCACCACTACAGTACAGACAGTACAGTACAGTCTGCATCACTACAGTATAGTACAGTCTACACCACTGCCATATACAGTACAGTCTGCACCACTACAGTATAGTAAGTATTGTACAGTCTACATCACTGCCATATACAGTACAGTCTGCATCACTACAGTACAGACAGTACAGTACAGTCTACACCACAGCCATATACAGTACAGTCTGCATCACTACAGTACAGACAGTACAGTACAGTCTACACCACTGCCATATACAGTACAGTCTGCATCACTACAGTACAGTACAGTCTGCACCACTACAGTATAATAAGTGTTGTACAGTCTACACCACTGCCATTTACAGTACAGTCTGCACCACTACAGTACAGACAGTACAGTACAGTCTACACCACAGCCATATACAGTACAGTCTGCATCACTACAGTACAGACAGTACAGTACAGTCTACACCACTGCCATATACAGTACAGTCTGCATCACTACAGTACAGTACAGTCTGCACCACTACAGTATAATAAGTATTGTACAGTCTACACCACTGCCATTTACAGTACAGTCTGCACCACTACAGTACAGACAGTACAGTACAGTCTGCACCACTACAGTACAGTAGTCTGCACCACTACAGTATAGTACAGTCTACACCAACTGCCATTTACAGTACTGTCTGCACCACTATAGTACAGACCGTACAGTACAGTTTGCACCGTTGCCATATAGACTGTACAGTACAGTGTGCGTCACTGCATTATAGACAGTCTACACTACAATACAGTAAAGACATCCTGTGGACTACAGGAGGTCCTGTAAACAGGAGGTCCTGTACAGGAGCATGTGTGCACCACTGCAGTAGAGTCTGCGGATGACAGACTGTCATGAATTCACATGACTTCAGTTTGTCTTCCACACTCTGCTTTGGCTTTTATGGAACTGAAGCAGCAACCGTTGCCAGCATCAGCCAGCGTCTGCCATGTTTATGTGGGTGGACATTTTATTGCAGGTGCATTGCAGGCTTAGCGAGGAATGTGCTCTACTTGGATTGGTTGAATTTGTAGGGCACACTCAAATGGCCAATCAGGTTTGAGCAAATATGAACCAGGAACAGGCACTGAGGGATACAAGGACTCAACAAGGATTCTCGTCGAAAACAGTCACTCTGAGAATATTTATTTGATAGGACTACACCCATAGATCTACACAGAACACACACTTACTAATACACATCAAATAAATGTCAGTAATAACATTGTAAAAATATTTTGTTCAACAGGAACAGATCACCTGATGAATATTCTAAGTTGACGTCATGTAAGCTAATATATTTGCCAGCCACACACAGATCGGATGTGTGTGTGTGTGTGTGTGTGTGTGTGTGTGTGTGTGTGTGTGTGTGTGTGTGTGTGTGTGTGTAACGATGGAATACAAGATTGAGGTTAAATACTTGGTAATTTCTCATTATGCTACAGTGTTCTGCACAGCCACAAGGTTGCAGCCTCAAAGCTCCTCAAGGTCAGAGGTCAGACGCTTTTGTGTTCCCGGGTTACCTCTCCTGTGTCACCAGTCTCTACCCATGTGTGCCTGAGCAGGGCGTTGAGTAGGTCAAAGGTTTGCACACCAAGTTCCAAAACATTATGACCCAGCGGTTTTCAACTGAGCATGACATGCTACAGACTTCTAGAATGTACCACACATATGACAAGTATGGCAACACAAACCTGCCGTCTACGACTTGACCTGGCTGGAGAATCTTCTTCTGTGGCCCCAGTACTTTAGAACCTAAGTTCTTCCGGCTGCCGTTCCGATAGCAACATTACCCGAGATCTCTGGTGGCTGTTACATCATTACGTTGATGTTTATTACAGTTTACCCTCTATCGAAGGGCTCTGTCTCTCTCTGAAGTGTCACATCAGACCTGATGTACGTGGATCGCTCCCTTTATGGGAGTACTGGTTAACTGAACGTCCGCCCGGTGGTGTAGGGAAAGGTAAGGGTGGAGATCTTCCTCCACCACACCTGCCTCGGGCCCACAAAAGGGTTTGTGAAGTAGCTGGTGAGCTAAACTGGCCATGATAGAGCAGGGTGGGGGGGTGGGGGGGGCCACACACTAAACTGTAGGGTTCTCTGACTCCTTCTATTTCAGGACACGCTTCTCCATAAACACAGATGCTCTTTCTCATGTCACTAAAGAAGCATAATATTTTGGAACCAGCTATATGTGAAAGAACTGAAGCCCTAGCCCTAGTCCTAACTGTCAGTGGTTTTAATCCAAGCAATAGTCCTGGTTATCAAGGGACGTTTGGCACATTTTCTGCCTCCTGTCTCAGTTGTGTCTCATTTTGGGAAACAGTACAAAAGCACTCTCACATCACTCATTCTTCACTGAGCGGCTGCCGTTGCTACGTGAGCGTGTTTTTATAGCTTGGCAAAAGAACTCACAGAGTCCCAGATCAACTCACCAAGCTTAGACACACAGAGAGAGAGAGAGAGAGAGAGAGAGAGAGAGAGAGACAGGGAGAGAGAGACAGAGAGAGAGAGAGAGATGAGTCACAAGGTTCCCAATGGGATACAGCTCAAGGTAACACCAATCTTTGCCTCCGAGAAAAAAAAATTCACATTGCACTTGAATATATAATCTTCCAAATGTTCAACGTTCAACAGACTGGGTTTCATCACCACCCCTGGACTATCAGACAGAAAATATAAAAATGTACACTACCGTAGCCTTGACTATACAGTACCTTACAGTGTAGTACAGTAAGACTGGTAGACCCATGCCGATGTAAATGTCTTCATATAGCCCTTCATTACACCCTAGCCAGGTGGTACGTGATCTCTATATTTCATTTGTTTGTTTATTTCTTTATACAACTTGAAGGGGGTGTTTGCTACGACTGAACAGCCTGTGCAGTGCAGTATGACCCTCCTCTCTATCTTTCCCCACAGCTTACAACCATCGCTTAAACGATGCGACCAAGCGGCTCCAACGTGAGCAGAAACAAAAAGAGCTTCCCCCACCCACACCCCCCATTTTACCCGGACCGTCCACAAAATAGAATCACAGCAGAACTTTTATACCAATTGCATGTAGAAAGAAAGGGCTGACTTTTAGAAACACGTGTGGGGAGTTGACAGCTGCCAGCTCTGTAGGTGTGAGGTCCATTAGGCGTTAGACGGTACTCACTGAAGGCTGCTATGGCCAGGATGAGCGTCACTACGATGGAGACCCACGACACCCACAGCGCCTTCTTACGGTAACTCTGCGCCTCGTGGGGTTTCAGACGCAAACTGCTCTCCAGAAGGTCTGTCAGCAAACCAACAAATCAATCAATTCATGAATAATACAAGAATGAACAGGAACGGATAAGTGATGGAAGTTAAAGTGACGACGCACGGTTTGTTCTCCAACAAATGCGCCGTTTTCTTAACCATGTAGACCTCATACACTAATATGAGGATAATAGTTTTAGTGTAACAGAACATATATTGTGCGTGCGTATTTTGAAGTCTTTATAACTGGCAATTTTTAATATGTCAATCATATTCCCATTTGGATTCAGTTTATACGAGAAGATTGGCTATAATTAAATTTTTTACTCGCAGTGAAATGTTTTTTTTTCCCTTTAAAACACATTTAACACCATATTTACATATTCACAGCCTGTCTATGACCGGTACCAGAAGCAGTTTCATGTAAACATACACACACATGCGTACGCACAGGGTACCATCAGATATGGTACCAAACGACCAGTGCGTCTTTGTGCACGACCCAAACCAGACCCGGTACGTATTAAACGTGATTTACACCTTACCTTTATCCTCCACCTCGCTTATCTTCATCTCTTGATCCATATGAAAAGTGTCTCCGGGACTTTCTGTTTTGGGCTGGCGCGGGTCGGGCGGTTCGCACGGTCCGTTTTGAGACACGGGATCCACGATAGTCGGGTCAGGTGCGGGACTGGGGTCAGGAGCCGAGGAGTCCGTCATTGTTATTCGGTCGCGCTTCAAATGGTCGGCACGCGAACCATCTCACACCTGCACGAGAAGTGAGCGCGCGTGCGGGCGCGCGGTGGGTTCCGCTCGCGCTGGGCGCACGAGCGACGCACAGGGTGCAGTCTCAGCGTAGTGTGCAAGCACGCGGAGCACACACCACCTCGCTAACTAATGCTGGAGTGCGCGACATGTGAGCTCTAATTGAAACGCGCACGTTAGTTGATTAGACCTCTGGCCAGACCTGCACGGGATCCTCGCAGCAAACTAAGAGCTGATTGATGGAAACCCAGACTCCTGTACGTGGAGCATCCTGTCTGATCTAACGGGCAAACTGGAGTCTAAACGTGAACCAGCCAGGGAGAATCTGTTAACATACACACTGGAACCACACACTGGAAGTGTCATGACTAAAATTTTCTAAAATTAATTACATTGGTTCGAATGATGAATTAAAGCAAACCAAAACATCCTGGACCGGTTTTCACACAGCATAAACGCACAGAGTAAACTGTGACCTTTTTCCTAATGTAATAAAGGTGTGAATAGAGGAAGACATTTTTTTACATTGTTTAAAACACAAATACGAGATGGATGAACTGATAAACGAATCAGTGAATGTGTCGGGTGGTGACAGAGGACAGCATCAAATCTGAAGACTGAGGTGTCAGCTTCTTCTTGGGTTTGAAGCCTGTGTGTAAAAGAACAGCATCGGTGCGTTTGCTCGCATCTTGAGCTTCAAAAATACCGCTGCATTATGAAGCAGAAGTTTTTTATCAAGTCATCTATAGCTTCTGGATTGATTGACCCTCCTGGGGTCATTTGGGGACATGGTTTAATTTATAGTCCTGATGTCTTCTCTCTGTGAGGAATCTATCACGTTAAGAGCGTGGCCATACACTTTGGATTGTGCTCTCACCAAGACAAGTGTGTAACAGGGGAAATAAAGTGATTCTGATTCAGAACAGGGCTAAGTGTTGTCAGCAGGACTAAGAAGGAGTGGAAGATACTAATGGGATGGACTAATAGACTAATGAAGATACTAATCTAGGG
Organism: Brachyhypopomus gauderio; assembly: GCF_052324685.1. Lineage (NCBI taxonomy): Eukaryota > Metazoa > Chordata > Actinopteri > Gymnotiformes > Hypopomidae > Brachyhypopomus > Brachyhypopomus gauderio. Next base: position 6,145,723 of record NC_135211.1, on the reverse strand, counting down.
CACGCTTCTGTTCAGTGAAAACTCTGCTTGTGTTTAAAAATCTTAGGATTTTAGGATTATTGTTCTCCCCTGAAGAAGGGGTTTTTAGTGTGAAGACGTCTAACATTGTGTATACCGCACACCTGTCACTGTGAAGTAACTGTAACCTATAAAACCAACACGTGTGTGCCTGCGACGCCCCTCCCGAACACCGGGCGGCGCTGTGGCGGGTCAGCGGCGGTGGCGGGTAACGCGGTGATCTCAGCGGAAGGAGGCGTGGGGGACGTCGGCACGAACATGGCGACGGTGCACCGGAGCTCCACGAAATGGCTTTTCAACCGGGAACAGATCGAAAACACGCCGTCCCGTCGCTGTGGAATCGAGCCGGATCGGGAGCTATCGTACCGACAGCAAGCCGCGAACCTGATCCAGGACATGGGCCAGCGGCTCAACGTGTATCCTCACCCCGAACACCGCTGCGTGTGGACGGCTAGCTCAGCCGTGCTAAGACCCGTTAGCATTAGCTTCGTGAGTTAGCCGAGCTAGACGTGGGCCCGAACCAGCGGCCGAGCTCGTTTATTATCGACCGCGGTTACGTTATGTGGCGCGTTGTGTCGTTTTTGTGTGACTTTAACGGGGTTAAAGCGTTTTAACAGATACAAACTGAAAGAAGTGAAGTAGCCCCGCTAGCCCGCGCGTGCGTGCGCGCGCCCCCTGCTAGTCGCCGTTAGCCGTGGTGAGGGAGCCCCGTCACGGCCGCCTCACGCCTTTACCGGTTACTCGAGACGGTTGGCTAACGGCGTTTTGTTTCACTTCAATCTTTATTGTTTAAAAAATTAAACTGTTTTGGCGGTTAACGTTTGAGGCTCGTTTCGACGCCTCGTGCGTGTGCGCGCGCTAGTGGGGCTAAAAATACGCAGCTCGAGCTGCGCGAGCGCCAGTATTTGCGGCGTTTTGCTCGTGTTGCGTCGTTGGTTTGGTTTTTATTCTCTCCTTAGCGTGGCCACCACAGCTCCCAGCTCACGATCAACACCGCCATCGTCTACATGCACAGGTTTTATATGCTGAACTCCTTCACGAAGTTCCACCGAAACGTGAGTATGACTTGTTTCGGCGATGTGATGGTTACTATTTCAGGAAGATCGTGTTTCTCTCTCTCTTTCTCTCTCTCCATCTGCATGTGATCCAAATCCTTCATTTGAATGCTAACAGTGCGGATTGTGTTTAATACTCGTTTTCACCACAGATCATTTCCCCCACCACGCTGTTCTTGGCTGCTAAAGTGGAGGAGCAGCCCAGGAAACTTGAACACGTCATTAAGGTGGCGCACGCCTGTCTTAACCCACAAGAACCTCAACTGGACGCCAGTAGCAACGTGAGTAAGGGTCTGACGAGGATCACGTGGTCGACTTGAGTCGACTCACGTTTCCAGGCTGGGTGACGCAGCATAAATCGGCAGCCTTGCAAAATTGCAGACACGTGACACCACCACCCCCCACCCCCCCCAAAAAAAGCTTACCAAGTTGGCTTTAAAGTAAAACAGAATGATGCTAGTTTGTTGCACTGTTAAAGCTGTGATTGTCAGATGGGAGTGAATTGGTTCGCGTGGGCTGACCGACAGACCTCTCTGTTCTGCATGCTTCGATAAGCATCAGTTTAAATGTGCCGCACTAAACCTGTTCGTTCACGTGAAATAGACCTGATTTTTAAGCTGCATATCAGTGTGTAATGTCTGTCTTCTGGGCTCCAGGCATACCTCCAACAGGCCCAAGACCTTGTGCTACTAGAAACTATAGTACTGCAGACCCTTGGTAAGTCTGGAGCTGTCTGACCTCATGCTGGGTGGGAATTACACTGACTACATGCAAGATTTGGTGGGTTTTGCGGCCTAATAGAAAATATCTTTATTATTGTGCATGTTAATGTCCAGTTTGGGGCTCTAGGAATGGTTTGTGAGGCATAATGGATTAAAAGTCTCCCGACTTACAGATAATCACAGAACATCTGTATAGCCCAAACTGCCATGATGCCTTTCTTAAGGGCTTTTTAATAGTCTGCAGTTAAGTTCTGATTTCGATGGTATTACAGACTGCACATCAACAGTGGAACTGAGCGTATGCTTTAGTAACATGGATTTCTTCTGTTCGTACGTCGTGTAGGTCTTCTTGTGTAGGTTACACCGTCCTTCATCTGAGGAAGCGGTTGTTTCTCCGAGAGCTGTTTCCTAATCGTGTGTTTCATTTCAGGGTTTGAAATTACTATAGAGCATCCACACACAGATGTTGTGAGATGTTCCCAGCTAGTACGAGGTAGATACTTCCACCTTCATTCCAAGCACTTCTCCCGCTCGCGATCTTCTCCACCTCTCCTTCTCTCTCTCCCTGCATTCCAGACTTGTAAAGGATGAAGCAGACTTGTAACGATATATTGATGCGTTGATGTATTGTTTAATTTGTACCAATACTTCGATTTGTACCAAACTACCGTTACGTTGGAATATTTATGTTTGGAAACAGATCAAACATTAAGCAAATGTCCAGAATCTGCTTTGTTCCTCTCTAGTTAGCATAACCTCATCTCCCCCCCCCCCCTCTCTCTCTCTCTCTCTCTCTCCCCCCCTGCCTCCCTTATTTCCCCTTTGCCCACACAGCAAGCAAGGATTTGGCCCAGACGTCCTATTTCATGGCTACCAACAGGTTGTTACCCTGACCATATTTATTGCACTGCGATGGCACCCTATAGCTTCCTGTTCTGCGGGGTTCTCCTTCCTGTGTCCAACGCCCTGTTGCGCCTGGGCGCGGAGTGACCCCTAGGGGGAGCTCTGCTGCCCGGCGCTGTGCGGTGTATTGTACAAGGGCCATGTGTTGGCACGGAAGGCTGAATGCACAGGGTGAAGTGTAGGGGTGCTCCTGAATATTGCTTGGTTGAGAGTGCATAGGTCTAATAACTCAATTGGTAGCCTGAATATCAGCTAAAGGTTGCAAAGGTGTAAACTTAGAGACCCTGCCGGTAAGTACATACATTTAATCTTATTTTTTAATGTTTTCTTTCCATTTTTTAAACTAATGACAGATTTTTTTCTAAATGACGTTTTAAAATTTTTCAAAAAAGTAGCTAAACTGTAATAATGCTCTAACACCAACAATATATATATAATGAAGTGATATTTATTGTCATGAGAAATGTGGCATGCTTATTCTCACTGTGGCTTTATCATTGCAGAACATGCTAACAGGCTAAACCTTGTGCTTGCTAATTCTATCCCTTAGACATTTTTTAATTAGACTTTTTTCCCCCCCTCGTGGTGACCGGTCCACATAAGCCATCACTGTGGCTGTGTAGTTTAAGGCTGCACAGATAGGGGGCGCCCTGTCCAATGGCACATCTGTGCTTCAGTGTGAGCTGCCAGTGCTAATGTTTTTAATGCTTAAGACAAAATATGACACCTGGACCTTCAGGTTGTTAAATATGTTGAGAAAACTGAAGATGTATTATAACATTATTCATTTTAACAATAGTATCGTTCCTTAATAAAGAAGAACTTTACTGTAAGTCCTGGCTAGAGCCCAGTGTATGTTTGTCAGAATGGGTGGTGGGGGTAGTTGGTGTGTGTGACTCTGTCCACGCGTCCCTCCTGCCCCTGCAGCTGAGCTCTGCTCTCATGTTGCCCTCTCTCCTCACCTCCAATGAGAAGGTTACCTGGCCAGACTTCTGTGTGTTTCCATGCACGCGATATCTGACTGCTTGTGTGTGTGGGGAGAGTAGGCGTGTCATGTCTGTCAGGCCAGTTGTTTATGTATAAAACCTGCTCTGGCCATCTGGGCCACGTCACCACCAGCAAGATGACTGACAGTTATGAAACAAGCCTTTTGAAGAGAATGATGCTTATGTCGATGAGTTTGACACCGGTTTGAACCTGTGCTCCTCTCTCTCTCTTTCTCTCACTCTCTCTCCTCCCCCCCTCTCTCCCCCCCTCGTGTCTTGTCCAGTTTGCACCTGACCACCTTCTGCCTGCAGTACAAGCCCACGGTGGTGGCGTGCGTCTGCATCCACCTGGCCTGCAAGTGGTCCAACTGGGAGATCCCCGTCTCGTCTGACGGCAAGCACTGGTGGGAGTACCTGGACCCCGCCGTCACGCTGCACCTGCTGGACCGTCAGTCTTCCTACGCACCTGTCCGTCTGACTGTCCGTCTGTCTGTCTGCCAACACAATTTCCCCAATGCCGTCTCTCTCCTTCCTCTTGCAGAATTAACACACGAGTTTCTGCAGATTTTGGAGAAAACGCCCAGCAGGTTGAAAAGAATCAGAAACTGGCGGGTACGTGAGGTCGCTCCGCTCCCTTATCACGTCGCTCTGTTGGCCTGTACGGCTTCAGGCGCTAGGACGGACACACGGACTCCGTTTGACTCGGCTTGTAAAAGATTGAGTTCATGAGGCGTCCACCTGACCGATAATGTTTTTGTGTTTATATTTTAGGCCACACAAGCAGCAAAGAGGTCAAAAACGGACAGCCAGTCAATAGACACCTCGTTCCAGGCTCCTCTGACCCAGGAGAGCTTACTGATGGACAGCAAGTCTGATCTCATGGGGGGCGTGTACGCCGAACCCTCCACCTCATTCCCATTGGACAGCGGCACGCTCTCCCTCAACGGCCTGTCGAACTTGAGCTCCTACGGCTTCGTGGGCCAGAGCAGCCAGTCCGACTCCTACCTCTGCCTGCCGGGGGCGCCGGCGAGCAAGCACGGCCCCTGCCCGGCCCCCGCGCCCACTACCAAACTGTCCCTGGAGAAGTACCGGGAGAAGCAGGCGGCCGAGCTCTTACAGCGACGTCGTCACGTGGAGGAGAGCGAACCGCACCGCAAGCTCCCGGCGCCCGAGACCGCAGCATCATCGTCGTCGTCTTCATCCTCCCGGGCCAAGTACGGACAGCCGGCGCAGGAGCGGGCGACCAAGAGCGGCTCGCTGAAGCGCCGCCACCCTTCCTCCTCCTCTTCCTCGGTGGAGAGCGGCGGCGCGAGCCAGGAGGAGCTGAAGATGAAGATCAAGGTGTCGGAGAGCGGAGGCGTGGCCGGTGGCGGTAAGAGCAGACACAGCCCTCGCTCCGGCCGAGACAAACACAGGGAGCACTCGTCTCACCGAGCACCGCGGCACGACGCCTCACACTCGCACGCCCACGGTCACGGCGGCCATCACAAAAGCCACCGCTCCTTCAAAACTCACTCCGCCCCTGCCGCTGTGCCTGCGAGTCAGGCCCTGGGCCACGCCCAGGTGGGGAAGATTGACAGGAGGCAGGGGGAGGGGCAGAGCTCTGAGGGCGGGGCTTCCCTGTGCCTGAATGGGCAGCATATGGACTACGCGGACACTATCAACATGCTCGACTCTCTTCTTAATGCCCATATAAACTATTGAAACACGGATACACACAAACAAATGTTTTATGTGAAAAATTGCAAAAAAAGAGATTTTTTAAAAAGAACTTTTATGGTAGGATCAACCAGTCCATTACATTTCATATACACCTCCTAATTTATCCAAACTATGTTGCTCTACTCTGGGGAAAAAAAGACAAAAAAAAAGTTGAAAGTGTAGATGTATGTAAACGGTATATTCCCTGTTTAAAAGCTTCCTATGACACGAGCAGCCTGTGAAGTCGTGTACAGTAAATCCACCTTCCTTCTGACTGCAGTGCTGGAAGAGCTTTGGGAGGATGGTTAACGAGAACGATCAGGCGTTAACCAAATGCTTCTGTGAGTGTTTGTACTGTATACTACTTGATTCTTTTAAAATCAAAGGGATGAGGGGGAAAAAAACGTTTATGTCTGGGAGGTGTATAGAACCGTCCACGTTTGTCCTTTCAGTTTTCTCGGCCCTCCCCCCCTTTTAAAAAGTTATATCTACATCCGAATATACTCCTCATATTGCTCAGGTCTATCATGGCTTTAGTGTGTAATGTTACATGTATAAACATATCTGCGTGCGGATGTACGAGCGGGCGGTTATGGCGGTGTGGGAGCATGGCTTTGGCATCCTGCTCAGCGTCTTCAATCCTCAGAAGCCGAGCTCCATCACGAGCACGTCCCGCCGCACAACCCCTCTCTCCCCAGCCTCCTACCTTTGACCTCTGGGGAAGTTGGGGGGGGGGGGGGGGGGGGGGGGTGCGCGCTGGTAAGAAAGCCGCTCGCCTGACTCTATGGCGGCGCTCCCTTGGGCTCTGGGTTTTTAAATGGCTTCCCCAGCCCTCCTACCTCATAGCCCTGTAAACTGACATGTGGAAGCCAGAGAACCATGTGTGTGGGGGGGGATCTTCAGTTTCCTAGAGGATCGTGGGTATTGTAGTTTTGCAGGAAGGTTTTTATTTTATTTTTTAAATCTTGAATAAAGGATTGTCCATACCTTTTGGTGATGTTAAGACACTGGAAGGGGGTGTTTCTCGTACCTTTCAGAAATTGTGTTCAGTTTTCTTGTGGATTTGAAATATGGCCTGCAGGGTTAGGGCCGGCACCCTAAGATACACATGAGACTGAGGAACCTCAGACACTAAGCCCTGTCTGACAGCTGTTTTCTAGGAATTTGTCTGCAAACATCCAGCATTCATCCAGAGTTTCCAAGTGTTCTGAAGGACACGGATGGTAAGAACTGCTCCCAGGTCAGCACTTTCACTCCGATACTAAAGGCTCTGAATACATGGAGATCCACGCAGAACTGACAGCCCCTGCTGACTGACAGTTGATAAACTGTTCTCAAATCAGGTTAGAAGAAGTCACTTACCCTAACCTGCCCCAAGGGACCAGCTGCTCAAGCAACCGAGGCAGCACGTCAGTGTACCACGTTACAGAGCTTCAGCAGAACGGCCTCACTTCACAAAGAAGTGTGTTTGACGCCACAGTTCTTTGTAATAGCCTTGAGTTGAAAATGATGGAAATATCGGATAAGTACCTAATAAACCAACATGGAAAACATTTTGCTGTCAGTGACGTCAATGTGGGGAGGGGGTGGGCAAGGATCTTATTTAAATGCAATAAAGCTTTTTTAATTTTTCGTCATACAGCTCTCGTATCGAATTCAGTCAACGAGCACGCATCCACGTTGACCTTGGGTTTAGCGTTTTACATCTCTCAAAGCCTCGTACGTTTCTCTCTTAAGTGCCTGAGTAAAAAAAAATGTGCAAGTTTATATTGAAATCCTGCCTTTATAGATGAAAACAAAACCATATTTAAGGGTCAGTGACGTTAAGAGCCGCCAGAGACTGACTGGACGTCACTTAAGCGAGGTTTAAGCAGGTCAAACAGACGACGGAGTACCGAGTCGTGTCTCCTCACAGCAGGGCGGCCATGACCGCCACGACTAACGTCTGAGGCCTTCGGGAAGGTGCAGACAGCCGTCAAATGTCGAGGTTTTTAAACTACCACTTGGCCCCGCAATCCATTTCATCATTCAGAGAGTAAAAAGTAAAATACCCCAAGATGACAATTTCAACAAGTCTGTGCTTTGAAACGCAAAAATTTCCCTCACACCAAAGAGCTACAGACACTACACACCACCAGTCGGTAGTATCCTTAAAACAGGCAACGAACTTGTCTGAAAGGTCGTGTTCCAGTGGTTCATGAGTAAAACTTAGCGTGTTTTTAGATTGTGTCTGTGTGGTTTATAGTAAACGGAACAATAACCTGGCAGTTCAGCAGATTAATCTAACGTGTGCACAGAATTACATATTTAATCCACACTTAATGCATTCTAATGCTGAAGGCAAACGGCGAAAGGACGCCGACACGCTCGCTCGAAGCTCTTTAGGCACGTTTGGTAACCTACACCAGCTGAGCACGGAATAATCTGAACAACACACGGCCCCTGCTAAACCTAATTCATATACGAATGGTTAACGATCGTAAAGTCAACGTACATATTCTCATCCACTAGGTGGCGATGTTGAGTTTCGTATCCCCAGCTGATGCGCATAAGGCGGTTGTTCCATTCTGAACTCAATGGAGCCACTCGAGACGTCCACGTTCCCCCGAGAGACTCATTCCTGATTTATGGAGATTGTCACCGTGTTATACTTGGACCTGCTGGAGGAACGCGGTGACCAAACCTCTAGATCGCGCAGGTGTGCGCTTGTGCACAACCCAGACTCAGCAAAGCCAGCGCCTCGGAGGGAGATGCTCCATTTTCCTGTCTTTGAACAGCTTTAACCTGAAAAAGAAACTTGAGATTGTATGTTTTAAACTTCTGAATTAATGACTGCAGATACGGTTCTATTGTCTGCCCGCCGTCTTCCCACAGTGGGTTTTGCCTCTGGCCCCGGACGGGTATTTGTGAAGCATCGCATGATATGAATAAAGATTTGGTGTTATTATCCTCCAAAGCTGCTTGATGTAAATATGCTTATATTAACCTCCCGGTTGTTATAGTACCACAGTCGTTTACAGGCAGGCAACCAGAGGTTACTTGTCGTTTACCTTTGCTTAGGTTACCTATTTCTTGTTCTTGATACTGAAGAATCCACTGTTTTCTTTACTAAGTGCACTTACAGGACCACTCTGTACTCACTGAGTACCAGTACTCGGTACCCAGAGTACTTCTGGTGTTAGACTGTCTCTTGATCATACCCTGTATCTTATAGGACACAAAGCGATGCTTTTATTTCAGATGCGTTTTAGGCTGTTATTCTGGAGGTTACCATTTAGTTTCCCGTCTTAAATTGTGGTGCTGGTGGCAGTGGTTAAATGAAAAATTATTTCAGCAACTGAACAGGGAAGATCAGCCAGATATGCTCACATTCAAGAGGCACTGAGCAGGACTGAAGTCCCGTTAAACACGTTTCCATAGTTGTCACACATTGACCCGCTGTATCTTACTGTGTATAGTGTTTAAATTTCTGCCATGGAGGTCCAGACCTTCAGACCACCCACCTCCCCCTCTCCTCATGGGGCAGGTGTGATGAAATAGGGCTAATCGGTTACACTAACTGTTCAATTAGCTGTCGCGACTGACACAATTAAGGAAACAGAAATTCCCAGTTCTGCATTGGAACGTCTCCGGTATTCTGCCTGCATTTCTGACAGAAGCCTGAATCCCACCACCCAGTCTGCTAGAGTCGAGCCCGGGGGGGGGGTTCTCGGGCTCTTAGGTGCCGCCTCGTCTGCTGAAGGTCTGGGCATGATGAAAAGGGTCCATTGTGTGGAGTGACTGGCTCTCGGCGCGCGGCGAGGGGGGAGCGCGAGCGAGTCTGTGGATGGGGATGGAGGGAACAGCGTGGCGCAGATTAAGGCTGCCTTAATATCAGCCGCGCGAGGTATCACAATGCACGCTGTCTGCTCTGACGCGGACGGTGCTTAGCGAGATTGCACCCTACGAAATGTTAAGTGCTGTACCTGCAGGTTGGTATTCTTGTGTGAGAGGAGGGGTGTTAACCGCGGGTGCGGGTGCGTGTGTTAAAAAGGTTCCCCTCAGGGCATGTGTGTGAATGAACGCATTCATCCGGTGAAGATTTGATTGGATATGATTATTCTTTTTGAGTGGGGGAAAATGGCAGGTGGGCTTACCTAACACTGACTGCAACTCAAACTGAAGAAGAAATTAGACAGCTGAACATTAGACAAATGTTTGTAGCAGACGTCATTTGGAAAGATGGTTCTTGCAGTTGTTCCCCCCCCCCCCTTTTCTCCCCTGAAAATGCTAGTATGTGCCTGGTTTGAGGTGATGTCATTTCCTGAAGAAGGTATTAGAGTGCCGAGGTTTGGCACCTGTATGGAGGTGAGCCTGCATCCTTTCTTCATGGAGAAATCATGCAGAAACCCTCCTGCACATCAGGGCACGGACGCAGCTGGATGTTCACTCATAGGGACTCTTAAACACTCGTTCAGCGTTAATGTGATCGTCATTCTTAGGTTACCCCCGTTATATCAGCTATAGCTAAAGTGTTTTAATGTAGTGCGTTATGTCATGATTTAGATAAATGGGCAACACGTATGGGAAGATTCTGAGTTCCCCTTTGACAAAACACCAAGGATAAAAACTCACGACTGGCTAATTGAGTTTGGAGAAGTCACCTCTTCCATCTGTGTGTGTGTGTGTGTGTGTGTGTGTTTGTCACTCTTGTCCCCATTCTATCTTCTACTCACACATATTTTCTCGCTGTTGTCCTCTCTCCAAGGTCCAGGCTCAGCACGGAGGGGGTGGGAAGTGAAATCAGATTTGGTTGAAAGCGAACCTTCTCCCTGGATGCTAATTTAATCAAGTCCACTGCAGCCCTGAGACCACGCTGGGCGCATATTCACACAGCATCCCAGAGCAGAAGAGCTGATCTCAGATCAACTCTCCTCAATGCCACTTCTCTTTGAAATACCACTAGCAGGCTGAAGTCCTGGTCCCAGAACAGCAATTCAGCTCTGAAATTATTTATAAGAAGCTGTTTTCCCCATAGTCTCCAGGCGCAGAAGCCTAGATCTGCCTCATTTCACTCATCACATTAACCAGAGATGAACATGCTCCATACAATTTCCCACCTATTAGGACATACTCGTTACCTAGCAAAGCTACCATTTCTGTACACATACTACACAAATAAAACGGCCACACAAGGTCAAATATAGTTAAATAAATACGTGGGCGCACACAACCCTTATAACAACACCCAGTGCATCAACCCAGCCACAATTAGCCTCAGTTCAGCAAGCAACAAAACCCATTGCTCCCAACTATTTTTTTAGAATAAATGTTTCCCCAATGTTTTGAACGATGGGCTTATTGCTCCCCAGAGCTCAGACGAATCTGCCCGTGTCACACGCTCAAACACAGATGGGTCGTAATGGAAGGAGATCGCCAGCCTGGCAGGCCAGGTGATTATATGCATTAGCTTTGTTTACAGGGAGAATGTGTTGGGGAAACAGCAATAACAGCCCGCTCTTTCTGATTACAGCCGCTGGATGAAGCATTTCAGACGGTTCCCTCGCGCTCTGGCTAAACTAATCTGATATATGTTAACCTGAATTCGTCTGTTGATGATTTCATTTTTGACAAACCGCCTAGCGCGTGACCTAGAAGACGTATTTTCGTCTGCTAACGGACCCGTTTGTTTGGAACACGCATGCGCACGAGCTGTCCGCATCTGTGCAGTAGCTACCTACCTAGGTGATGGGGGTGTGTTTGGAGTGATTTACAGAGATGACAATTGCAGAGGTGGATTGCCTCCACTAATAGTCATTTCGCCTGCGGTTAGTTTGTGGCAATGTTGGAAATAATTTGGCTTAACATTATAGCCAGCATGTAACTAATGTTTGCCGTGAAGTTATGGATGGTGAGGATTGGGCTACTATTATTATTAATCTAATTAAGGGTTTGCTGTTAGTGTAAACACGAGACACTATAATAAGATCAAATGCATACTTTCTAGCTGCGTAACATTAAAGATCAGTCATGTCTGTGACATTATAACATGTCAGTGATTTAACACGCTGCAGACCAGCAGTTCAGGTTACAAAACATACAGGGTACCTTTTTGCTGACAAAGGGAAAAACTGTATTTTTTTTACTGTATTTGTATTTTCATGTTCCCTGTGAAAGATTAGCTCAAATCCAGGCCTTCATGGCCTCTGTGTCTTTAAAACCAGAGAGGGGACCGCAAACCTGCAATAATTCGATTGGGTTCCCACCTCATCCATTATGCAAGAGATACTGGCGTTTGAACTAATTATGGCTAAAAGGCTGACCCATTTCAGCGCTCTGGAGCCTCGGGGGTGGGGGGCAATGAAGTTGCCCCCCCCCATGCTTCAGCCTAGGGCCTGTCGAAATCCCAACAGAGCCACCAGCAATATCACTCCAAATCTGCATTTTCATAAGATATATACACGAACATCTGCATCAGGCGGAAAACATGCACACACAGGACACCTTCAGTCAAGTCCACTTGGACGACGTGGATGGTCCAACCAGAGCGTTTGATGGAGGACTTTTACAATGTTATTGAATATATAACAAGGAATGTTGAAACTTGAGGATGCTAAAATGCTTACGTGTTTCTGCAGGCCATCATTCGTGTCTAGTGAAAGATGAACTTCGGTCACCACCGCATCACTGTGTGCAGCCCTTTTAAAACCTAGACAAGTGGAAGTGTACGCAGTCCGCTTGCTTTCACACCCGCATTATTTGCAGCCGGAGGCCACGTCTCGGCTATTGTGAATCGTTGTTTACTTTAGCAGCATTACGCGTCTCATGAATCAATATTAGATCATATAATTCCCTCCCTCTCTCTTCCTCTGTGTTCAATGTCGTGGAGCTTGTCAAAAAGACGAGGCTCGCCCCGAGTGGAGTGGGTAATTGAAGTGTGTATCTGTAATGCGATATTGTGGAAGAAAACAGCTAAAGCTTCAGCCATTAATCTGCCACGGATTGGAGAAATATGAATTATCTTAAGCACCTTATCTCCTTTATGCCTCTGTCTCTGATCGCCTGTGAGGTGCCTTATTGTGTTTTGGTCATTATCTAATAAAACCCGATGCATGCAGAGACTCCTACCAACAGTGACTGTGGCGACGAGAGAAACAATAAGTCTCTCTCTCTCTCTCTCTATCTATATATATATATATATATATATATATATATATATATATATATATATATAAATTAGAGAGATAGCACATTCATTTCTGTACTTATCAAATGATTTTCACAAATGCGGCCCATTAAGCGTTTTCTCAACCTTCAGGTTTTCTTTGCCCCGCTGGCCTCAGTGTTGCTGTTTTACTCAACGTGCTACGAGTCATTAGAAACTCATTTAGTAAAAGAGCTTCCAAAACTTCCAGAGGAAGGCGCGAGCGTGCGTGCGCGAGCACGTTAATGTGCTTAGCCTCCGCTGATTCCGCTGTTTTTTTTTTTTTTGGTTAAATAATCAGTTCTTTTATGCTTTTGGGAGCAGGCTGATTAATGGCTGTAACTACAGACGGAGACAGAAAGAAGAAATTACGCCCAGATCAACTCGACTCCCTCTCTTAACACCTTAACAACCCACCCGGTATTATAGGCCAAACACCTGCGCGCGCTCCAGTTTCCCCCCCACCTTGCGCGTGACAGTTCCCCCCCCCCCCGCCACTGCGCATGCCTCCATCTGCCGCCGTTATGAGACTCCCAGGAGCGCCTCTGCGGTGTCATTCCGCTGGATGTGGGCCGTCCCCGCCTCACTTACTGTAAGTGATTACAGTAATTAATTGGATAGTGTGCCGGTTGTGTGGATGATACTCCCGTTTTTTTTTTTTGAAGGTTCCTTTTCAGAAGGGCTGATGTGGCACGCAAACACTGATCTGGAGTCAGAGTGTAACGTGCACCCGGGACCTCAACAAGTCTGCGTTAGTTGGGCGAGGAGCTCAGACTCGGAGAAGGATCTAGCATACTTTGCAATGCATTGGCGTTAATACACGCATGTGTAAACAGCAGCTTGTGACAGAGATCTTTAGGATGTGGGTTGGTCTGATACTGTAGCTTCTTGTGCATATCATTAATCACCTTAAAATACAAGTTATATATGCAAACAGCATACAATGATGATGCAGTGTAGTCCACTATAAAAAGACTGAGTAGGATTCTTCGTGTCCCCTCAGGAACAGATATTTGGGGTCGAGCTCCTCATGTCCGTGAATGGGCCTGGAGACTAAGGAAACCAGTGTTTGACTCCCCGGGATCGTGACCACAGGAGACGTCTAACAGTTCACCATCTCCGCACAGTCAAGGACATCTACAAAAGCGTCAAGTGTCGTCGTGCTTGGGCTTAAGACGGAGAGCTACAGAGGACCGAGTGTCTCCCCCCCCATCCCATAGCCTCTTGTGTGATGGCGAGAGCTTCAGATCTCTGAGCAGTTTTCCACAGACTCCCTTTTATTACCTCGACTGATGTTATTGTTTTTTCTCGTCTCCCGTCGAGTTTGCCAAACACGAGCGCGACTCATTTGAACCGGGCCTTGTCCGCCGCTCCCCCGGAGGTCGCACGGCGCGCGTATTAATCTGACGCCTGCTCAATACCCCCGTCCGTGCATTATTAAAGCGGTCGCCAGCCCCTCCTTTCCTGGTAATAAAGCGGAGCGTGCGTGCGGGGCTACGCAGAGCCTGGCCGACAGGTGCGGGGGCTCGGTTGGGCTTGACGGGGACAGAGGGGCCCGTCTCCTGACTGCGGGTTGACGTGTTCATTACTCACCGGCCGTGTGCGAGCTGTCAGCACCGCCACCGCAGCCTTATTACAAGGAGGTCACGGCCACCGGCTCATTATAAAAAAACAAAGGTAACGTCGGCGAGCGGCTACTTTATGCTGTACTGACACTTACACCACACATCCTCGCTGTTATAAGTACTCCTGGAGACTTTAATTAAAAACTAATTGTTCAATCATTTGAACTAGGGAATGTGTAATTTGTAAGAGGACCAAGTGCACTTTGGAGATTAAGAGCTTAAAATGGCGCTTGGGGGATGCAAGAGTGTGATGGTGTGACAACCGGTCACATGACCTTTCCAGACACTCCCGAGTACCTAATGTAATTGAAGTGACGGAGGCATTGAGGAGACAGGAGTTCACACGGCACGCTTCCGGCGGCCTTTACAGTACACTTAATATCATCATCCCAATATACATGGACTTACAGAAAGGAAGTGAAAGGAAAACTCTTTGAAGCAACTCGAGTTATTTTCTCACCAAACGTCTCACCATTTCTTTCTCACTGTTGGTTGGCAGGTTGAAAAAAAAAGGCGGGACCTCGAAGACACATCCGCTTCTTTGCCCTTTACGTTAATAACACGCTGGTGGCCTCCCAGAGGCCGACCAGTGCGGGTAATACATCACAGCACAATCTGCTCTTCTGAAAGGCTGACTTATGAACTCCAACTGCCAGGAAAGTGCTGGTGTGTGAATGAATCACAGAGGGCCAATTAATTTAGTGGCGTAATCTGTGTGAGAAAAACAGGCGTGTGTCACACAAGCAACCTCTGCCTGACGTTTATCTGGACATTTGGGCATCTGAAGTATTTCATGCATACATTACAAATACAGCAGCTCAAATATTTAATGCTAAGAAAATTAAATTGCTTTCCACAGATAACTGTAAATTAAACAATAAAGGCTATTACTAAAAATTAAAGTTGCATATTTCCTTTGAACACCTCTAGAACTAAACTGCCTACATAAATCTCTTTAGGACTGCACAATATGGAAAAACTACTGGCGCATGATTATATTTTCTGCACTATTATAACACAAGCCCTTAAATTAACAGACAACAACTGGTATAAAGTTTTATTAAGATATTTAGTTAATGAATCATGCAAGATGTGATTCAACAAAATATCAACAGAACATTCATCCGTTATTCCTGAGATTCACGATCAAAAAAATCTCCACTGGGCATTACTGGATGTGTGGATATCTCCACTGTGTGTGTGTGTGTGTGTGTGGACATCTCCACTGTGTGTGTGTGGACATCTCCACTGCTTCACTGAGCTGTGGTCACTGCATGCACAGACCATAAATTAAAGCTGCTAACACATCCAGCACATTTTCCATAAACAGAAAAACAGTTATAAAAGCCTCCATATCCACATGGGTCTTGATCGTCGGTGCGCGTTGCTATGGTGACCAGCCATACGTGCCTTGTGGCATTTGAACCGAGATGGATTCAAATAAGGCAGAAGTTTTGCTGTGGGTCCATCTCCAATAAAACACACCGTCTTGTGATTCAGAGAAACTGAACACGTGTGGGTTTTTTAAATCACGTTCTGTTTGTCCAGTACATGTACACACACACACACACACACACACACACACACACACACACACACACACACACACACGACAACAGTAAAACACTTCTCTCAGTTCATGCCTGGCTGGCAGATTTTGAGTTCTTTAAAATTCAGAACACGGCATCAGGGATTTGAGAGGAGATCTCAGGAAAAGTTGAAAAGTTTAAAAGAAATGTGTTAAGACATACAGCAGCATGTATTTTTCTGCTAAGGAAGGCTACACAGAACTGCAGAGACACACAACTAGCCGGCCCTTCTGGAAGATGATGAACTTAACGATGAATAACTAGCTCAGCAAAGCCAGACCAGCCCCGGTGGTCACTCTGGGAATAACAGGCCTGCCTTTCCCACCTGCTGGGGGCTCTCTCCCCCCTCTCTTACTCACCCCCTCTTAATCTTCTCACTCCCCAGATCATTTGTCCTCAAAAATGACCAACAAAATCTCCCACAGGTGTGGGATTCATAAGCCTCTAGTCTGCTGGGATGAGCTAGAACTCCAAACCTCTTGGATCTGGAATGTTCCAGCTCTGGCGGAATATTCCAGAACTCCAGGAGGTGCCTCCCTGTGGTGTCAGGAAGTGTGCTGGTTACCCCTTACTTCGAAGCCCCTCCCCCCCAACCCCCCCTGGCAACATCTGCTCATCTCCTCGAAACGTTCCAGAAGTGGCCTTATTTCTTCCTGAAGAAGCGTGTGATGTCGGACGCCAGGTGAGAAGCAGCTTGGATCTTCTTGGTCTCGCTCCTCTCCTTGGCCTGCTGTGCCGTCCTCTGCAAACATACACGGTCACGAGGCGGCACCGTCGGTGAGACCGGCCACGAGAATGATGCGCGGGAGTCACAGCCTGCCGCTAAGACCTCTCCTAAAGCCAGACTGAGCCTAGTGTTGGACTGAATTACACTTAATCAGCGGGGTTATTCACTGAAGGGTCTGTTTAGTCTAGCACTAAACTGTCTGCCAGGCCAGACTTATATGTAATTCCATGTCCCTGGCACCTGGTCCTAACCCTAATCCTGTTTAGAGGGAGTACATAGAACTGGGGTAAAAAGTGATGGTAGTGTGTGTGGTGTGATGTGGGTATGGTGTGTGAGGACAGTAGTGTGGGGTGTGGTGTGTGAGGATGGTAGTGTGTGGTGTGATGTGTGAGGATGGTAGTGTGTGGTGTGTGTATGGAGTGTGAGGATGGTAGTGTGTGGTGTGATGTGGGTATAGTGTGTGAGGATGGTAGTGTGTGTGGTGTGATGTGGTGTGTGAGGAGGATAGTGTGTGGTGTGATGTGAGGATGGTAGTGTGTGGTGTGATGTGTGAGGATGGTAGTGTGTGTGGTGTGATGTGTGAGGATGGTAGTGTGTGGTGTGATGTGTGAGGATGGTAGTGTGTGTGGTGTGATGTGTGAGGATGGTAGTGTGTGATGTGATGTGTGAGGATGGTAGTGTGTGTGGTGTGATGTGTGAGGATGGTAGTGTGTGTGGTGTGATGTGTGAGGATGGTAGTGTGTGTGGTGTGATGTGTGAGGATGGTAGTGTGTGTGGTGTGATGTGTGAGGATGGTAGTGTGAGGTGTGATGTGTGAGGATGGTAGTGTGTGTGGTGTGTGAGGATGGTAGTGTGTGAGGATGGTAGTGTGTGTGGTGTGATGTGTGAGGATGGTAGTGTGTGTGGTGTGATGTGAGGATGGTAGTGTGTGGTGTGATGTGTGAGGATGGTAGTGTGTGTGGTGTGTGAGGATGGTAGTGTGTGAGGATGGTAGTGTGTGTGGTGTGATGTGAGGATGGTAGTGTGTGGTGTGGTGTGTGAGGATGGTAGTGTGTGTGGTGTGATGTGTGAGGATGGTAGTGTGTGTGGTGTGTGATGATGGTAGTGTGGTGTGATGTGTGAGGATGGTAGTGTGTGTGGTGTGATGTGTGAGGATGGTAGTGTGTGTGGTGTGTGAGGATGGTAGTGTGTGAGGATGGTAGTGTGTGTGGTGTGATGTGTGAGGATGGTAGTGTGTGGTGTGATGTGTGAGGAGGATAGTGTGTGTGGTGTGTGAGGATGGTAGTGTGTGTGGTGTGATGTGTGAGGATGGTAGTGTGTGTGGTGTGTGAGGATGGTAGTGTGTGTGGTGTGATGTGAGGATGGTAGTGTGTGTTGTGATGTGTGAGGATGGTAGTGTGTGTGGTGTGATGTGAGGATGGTAGTGTGTGTGGTGTGATGTGAGGATGGTAGTGTGTGTGGTGTGGTGTGTGAGGATGGTAGTGTGTGTGGTGTGATGTGTGAGGATGGTAGTGTGTGGTGTGATGTGTGAGGAGGATAGTGTGTGGTGTGATGTGGGTATGGTGTGTGAGGATGGTAGTGTGTGTGGTGTGTGAGGATGGTAGTGTGTGAGGATGGTAGTGTGTGTGGTGTGATGTGTGAGGATGGTAGTGTGTGTGGTGTGATGTGAGGATGGTAGTGTGTGGTGTGATGTGTGAGGATGGTAGTGTGTGTGGTGTGTGAGGATGGTAGTGTGTGAGGATGGTAGTGTGTGTGGTGTGATGTGAGGATGGTAGTGTGTGGTGTGATGTGTGAGGATGGTAGTGTGTGTGGTGTGTGAGGATGGTAGTGTGTGAGGATGGTAGTGTGTGTGGTGTGATGTGAGGATGGTAGTGTGTGGTGTGGTGTGTGAGGATGGTAGTGTGTGTGGTGTGATGTGTGAGGATGGTAGTGTGTGTGGTGTGTGATGATGGTAGTGTGGTGTGATGTGTGAGGATGGTAGTGTGTGTGGTGTGATGTGTGAGGATGGTAGTGTGTGTGGTGTGTGAGGATGGTAGTGTGTGAGGATGGTAGTGTGTGTGGTGTGATGTGTGAGGATGGTAGTTTGTGGTGTGATGTGTGAGGATGGTAGTGTGTGTGGTGTGATGTGTGAGGATGGTAGTGTGTGTGGTGTGTGAGGATGGTAGTGTGTGTGGTGTGATGTGAGGATGGTAGTGTGTGTTGTGATGTGTGAGGATGGTAGTGTGTGTGGTGTGATGTGAGGATGGTAGTGTGTGTGGTGTGATGTGAGGATGGTAGTGTGTGTGGTGTGGTGTGTGAGGATGGTAGTGTGTGTGGTGTGATGTGTGAGGATGGTAGTGTGTGGTGTGATGTGTGAGGAGGATAGTGTGTGGTGTGATGTGGGTATGGTGTGTGAGGATGGTAGTGTGTGTGGTGTGTGAGGATGGTAGTGTGTGAGGATGGTAGTGTGTGTGGTGTGATGTGAGGATGGTAGTGTGGTGTGATGTGTGAGGATGGTAGTGTGTGTGGTGTGATGTGTGAGGATGGTAGTGTGTGTGGTGTGATGTGTGAGGATGGTAGTGTGTGGTGTGATGTGTGAGGAGGATAGTGTGTGGTGTGATGTGGGTATGGTGTGTGAGGATGGTAGTGTGTGTGGTGTGAGAGGAGGATAGTGTGTGAGGATGGTAGTGTGTGGTGTGATGTGGGTGTGGTGTGTGATGATGGTTGTGTGTGTGGTGTGATGTGGGTGTGGTGTGATGTGGGTGTGTACTGTGATGCTGGTATGTGTGTGAGGACAGTAATGTGTGTGGTGTGATGTGGGTATTGTAGTGTGAGGATGGTAGTGTGTGTGGTGTGATGTGTGTATTGTAGTGTGAGGATGGTAGTGTGTGTGGTGTGATGTGTGTATGGTAGTGTGTGTGGTGTGATGTGTGTATTGTAGTGTGAGGATGGTAGTGTGTGTGGTGTGGTGTGTGTATAGTAGTGTGAGGATGGTAGTGTGTGTGGTGTGATGTGTGTATGGTAGTGTGAGGATGGTAGTGTGTGTGGTGTGATGTGTGTATGGTAGTGTGAGGATGGTAGTGTGTGTGGTGTGATGTGTGTATGGTAGTGTGAGGATGGTAGTGTGTGTGGTGTGATGTGTGTATGGTAGTGTGAGGATGGTAATGTGTGTGGTGTGGTGTGTGTATAGTAGTGTGAGGATGGTAGTGTGTGTGGTGTGATGTGGGTATTGTAGTGTGAGGATGGTAGTGTGTGTAGTGTGATGTGTGTATAGTAGTGTGAGGATGGTAGTGTGTGGTGTGATGTGTGTATAGTAGTGTGAGGATGGTAATGTGTGTGGTGTGATGTGTGTATGGTAGTGTGTGTGGTGTGATGTGTGTATTGTAGTGCGAGGATGGTAGTGTGTGTGGTGTGGTGTGTGTATAGTAGTGTGAGGATGGTAGTGTGTGTGGTGTGATGTGGGTATTGTAGTGTGAGGATGGTAGTGTGTGTGGTGTGATGTGTGTATGGGAGTGTGAGGATGGTAGTGTGTGTGGTGTGATGTGGGTATTGTAGTGTGAGGATGGTAGTGTGTGTGGTGTGATGTGTGTATGGTAGTGTGAGGATGGTAGTGTGTGTGGTGTGGTGTGTGTATAGTAGTGTGAGGATGGTAGTGTGTGTGGTGTGATGTGGGTATTGTAGTGTGAGGATGGTAGTGTGTGTGGTGTGATGTGTGTATAGTAGTGTGAGGATGGTAGTGTGTGTGGTGTGATGTGTGTATGGTAGTGTGTGTGGTGTGATGTGTGTATTGTAGTGTGAGGATGGTAGTGTGTGTGGTGTGATGTGTGTATGGTAGTGTGTGTGGTGTGATGTGGGTATTGTAGTGTGAGGATGGTAGTGTGTGTGGTGTGATGTGTGTATGGTAGTGTGTGTGGTGTGATGTGTGTATTGTAGTGTGAGGATGGTAGTGTGTGTGGTGTGATGTGTGTATGGTAGTGTGAGGATGGTAGTGTGTGTGGTGTGATGTGTGTATAGTAGTGTGAGGATGGTAGTGTGTGTGGTGTGATGTGTGTATTGTAGTGTGAGGATGGTAGTGTGTGTGGTGTGATGTGTGTATAGTAGTGTGAGGATGGTAGTGTGTGTGGTGTGATGTGGGTATTGTAGTGTGAGGGTGGTAGTGTGTGTGGTGTGATGTGTGTATAGTAGTGTGAGGATGGTAGTGTGTGTGGTGTGATGTGTGTATTGTAGTGTGAGGATGGTAGTGTGTGTGGTGTGGTGTGTGTATAGTAGTGTGAGGATGGTAGTGTGTGTGGTGTGATGTGTGTATGGTAGTGTGAGGATGGTAGTGTGTGTGGTGTGATGTGTGTATAGTAGTGTGAGGATGGTAGTGTGTGTGGTGTGATGTGGGTATTGTAGTGTGAGGATGGTAGTGTGTGTGGTGTGATGTGTGTATGGTAGTGTGTGTGGTGTGATGTGTGTATGGTAGTGTGAGGATGGTAATGTGTGTGGTGTGGTGTGTGTATAGTAGTGTGAGGATGGTAGTGTGTGTGGTGTGATGTGGGTATTGTAGTGTGAGGATGGTAGTGTGTGTGGTGTGATGTGTGTATGGTAGTGTGTGTGGTGTGATGTGTGTATGGTAGTGTGTGTGGTGTGATGTGTGTATGGTAGTGTGAGGATGGTAATGTGTGTCGTGTGGTCGTGTGTATAGTAGTGTGAGGATGGTAGTGTGTGTGGTGTGATGTGGGTATTGTAGTGTGAGGATGGTAGTGTGTGTGGTGTGATGTGTGTATGGTAGTGTGAGGATGGTAGTGTGTGTGGTGTGATGTGTGTATAGTAGTGTGAGGATGGTAGTGTGTGTGGTGTGGTGTGTGTATAGTAGTGTGAGGATGGTAATGTGTGTGGTGTGATGTGTGTATAGTAGTGTGAGGATGGTAGTGTGTGGTGTGATGTGGGTGTGGTAGTGTGAGGATGGTAGTGTGGTGTGATGTGTGAGGATGATAGTGTGTGTGGTGTGATGTGGTGTGAGAGCATGGAAGTGTATGTGGTGTGTGAGGATGGTAGTGTGTGTGGTGTGATGTGTGTATGGTGTGTGCGGATGGTAGTGTGTGTGGTGTGATGTGTGTATGGTGTGTGAGGAGGGTAGTGTGTGTGGAGCGTACCATGCGGTGGCAGACAGTACATAGTGTCTGCAGGTTGTCGAGGAGACACTGGCCTCCTCCGCTGTAGACCGGCTTGATGTGGTCCACCTGCCAGAACTGGCCCTCCAGTGGGTTACGGATCATCTCATTCAACTAGAACACAGCACACCACATCACCACATTAACCACAACTACACCACACCAGCACATTACACACCACCACACCACATCACCACATTACACACCATACCACATTACCCACAACCACACCACAACACCACATTACACACCATACCTCATTACCCACAACCACACCACAACACCACATTACACACCACCACATTTACTCACAACCACACCACAACACCACATCACCACATTACACACCATACCACACCACAACACCATATTACCCACAACCACACCACATCACATTAACCACACCACATCACATTACCCACAACCACACCACACCACATTAACCACAACCACACCACATCACCACATTACCCACAACCACACCACATTACCCACAACCACACCACATCACACACCACCACATTTACCCACAACCACACCACATCACCACATTACCCACAACCACACCACCACATTACACACCACCACATGACCCACAACCACACCACACACAACCACACCACATCACCACATTAACCACAACCACACCACATTAACCACACCACATGACCCACAACCACACAACTCATTACACACCACCACACCACAACTCATTACACAACACCACATTAACCACAACCACACCACACCATTACACACAACCACACCACACCATTACACACAACCACACCACACTACACACCATACCACATTACCCACAACCACACCACAACACCACATTAACCACAACCACACCACCACATTACACACCACCACATTTACCCACAACCACACCACAATACCACATTACCCACAACCACACCACATGACCCACAACCACACCACCACATGACCCACAACCACACCACAACTCATTACACACCACCACATTACCCACAACCACACCACAACACCACATTACACACAACCACACCACAACACATTACACACCACCACATTACACACCACATTACCCACAACCACACCACATTACCCACAACCACACCACACCACCACATTACCCACAACCACACCACAACACCACATTACACACCACTACATTACCCACAACCACACCACCACACCACATTACAACACCACACCACAACACACACCACCACAACACCACATTACCCACAACCACACAACACCACATTACCCACAACGACACAACACCACATTACCCACAACCAAAACACCACATTACCCACAACCACACCACATTACACACCACCACACCACATTACACACCACCACACCACATTACACACCACCACATGACCCACAACCACACATTACATTACCCACAACCACACCACATTACACACCACCACACCACATTACCCACAACCACACCACAATCACACACCACCACATTACACACCACATGACCCACAACCACACATTACACATCACCACACCACAATCACACACCACAACACCACATTGCACACCACACCACCACATCACCCACAACCACACCACAACACCACATTACACACCACAACATCACCACACCACCACATTACCCACAACACCACATTACCCACAACCATATTACACACCACCACATTACCCACAACCACACAACACCACATTACCCACAACCATATTACCCACCACCACACAACATTACACACCACCACATTACACATCACCACACCACAATCACACACCAACACATTACACACAACACCACATTGCACACCACCACATTACCCACAACACCACATTACACACCACAACATAACATTACACACAACACCACATTAAACACCACCACACCACCACCTTACACACCACACCACCACATTACCCACAACCACACCACAACATCACATTACACACCACCACACCACATTACACACCACCACATTACCCACACCACCACATTACCCACCACCACATTACCCACAACCACACAACACCACATTACCCACAACCACAACACCACATTACCCACAACCACAACACCACATTACCCACCACCACACCACATTACACACCACCACATGACCCACAACCACACATTACACACCACCACATTACAGCCCACCACAGCACACAGCGAAAAAAGTACCTAGTTAAGGAGACAGAAAGGCGACCATAAGGGGCCCAGACACTGAGATGCATCCGTCTACTTTAAAGCCAGGAACAGATGGCCATAGTCTGGGCTTCATTATTAGAAGTGCTAGTCACTCCAGAAGCGCTTGCTTCGTCCAAACTGATTTCACACTTCAATCTTTCGTTCTAGGGCAGTTTTGGCAGTGTACGAGTGTGTGTATGTGCGTGTGTGTGTGTGTGTGTGTGGGCACATGCTTTTATTTCTTCAGAGAATTCAGTGTCCCCACATGGACATACAATCTCAACACTGACATTTCTCTTAAAAATGTATTGAATTATTTTTTATTTCCTTCCTTCTGGGTTACTGAGATTAAGTTAATCTTCAAATGAAGCTTATTATTATATTTGGCATTCAGCTTAGGTTAAAATATTAGTGAGATTTAGTTTATACACAAATGGTAGGTACACACAGGAATAGAGAAATATAATTTGTGTGTGTGTGTGTGTGTACATCCATAGAGCCACGGCTGTTTCCTGCTGCCGCCAAAAGAAACAGGGGCAGTCCTTAGATGGCCTACTACTGCTTAGCCCCTGGGAATTCTGGGTAATGTAGTTCCCCTCTTTAAAATGGCTCAGTAGCCTGAGCAGCAGGGAGGGACTATGGGGGCTTCTGAGAAGCTTTGGCTTCAGTGGAAATGGGTGTGTGTGTGTGTGTGTGTGTGTGTGTGTGTGTGTGTGTGTGTGTGTGTGTGTGTGTGTCTGTGTCTGTGTGTGTGTGTGTGTGTGTGTAGTCCTAAGAGAGCTGAACAGAGAGCTCAACTAAAGCGCTGGCATTTCAGTTGGCCCAGGCTGTTTTTAGGCCCGGAGACACAGGGGAAAGTGCAGTGCAGGAATCAATCCTCTCTTGAATATACAGCACCATCCCATAATTATCCCACATCTCCACGGAGCCCCGGGGAAGACTCGAAGAGTGATGATCGGAGTATTTGAGATGAGGAGTTTCCCTTTACATACTCAGCCGACATACACACACACACACACACACACACACACACACACACACACACACACACACAGATTCCAGGCACATAATAATACCAAAGGCATTATAGTAATTTCATAGCTCTGCTTTCCGACACCCTTTCCACTGTACCATCAATACCAATACACACACACACACACCTGTGTACATCAGTGGTCGACAGGGCTGCTGGCGGTGTGTGTGTGTGTGTGTGTACTGGGAGTGGCGTGTGTGTACTGAGAACCGGAGCGGAACAGGACACCTCCGTGATCTGGTAACGCAGTCAGAAGTGCCAAACCAGAAATCAAACCCTTACCTCACAGCAGTGCACTATGGGAAACACCAACGGCAGCCTGACAGCGCAGACAGGCTGTTAACACCACACCCACTGGGCCTCTCTCTGCACCCTCTGCTTCTGTGTGTGTGTGTGTGTGTGTGTGTGAATCCAGAGGCCTGAAGCCACTCTCTACTGTTCGAGTAATATGCTCGCTGCGTTCCTCTCCGTGTTCCTGCTCTGGTACTGATGGACTTCCTCTCAATCAGCTACTCAGGATCTTCAGTAAACCCTGGACAGGTCCGCCAAGTCACTCTCAGATGTAAATGATTATGTTTTATGGACACTGAGTGTGGAAACATCTCAACCCACCCGTTCCTTCCTTAACTGCACTACTGTAACGCAGACTGTGTCAACAAAGATGTAATTTATTATTCGAACTTCTACTCAGGATTCAGCTTTTATTTCACATTTCTGACACAGCACTGAGTATGAAAAGTATGAAATGCATTTGTCAGATATTAATTACATTTAATGTGTTGCTACAAGGTGTTAATCATTCTGGTGTTCCAACAGTTCAAAATGAACCTCTTAAACCCCACACTTATTTAGCAAATAATCTTAATAGCACAGTCTTGAGCAACTACTGTTAGTTATTCATTACACTCTTGACAAGGTAACAATCTGAGCCTCTGCTGGGTCTGTATGGTAATGTATTAACACCATAATTCAAAAAGACAACAATTCTGATCATATTTTTTAAAATGAGAATATTGTAGTAATTTTTTCTGGACATCCCGAGTTTGCATGAAAACATTGGACAAGAGTTGAAAATGCTAATTTCTCTTCTGTGTCAGAAATAGCTGGAACAACCAGAACTTGTGCATGTGTGTGTGTGTGTGTATTCACCTGTTTGAGAGGCAGTTGTGCGAGCCAGGTGTTGTCCAGCAGGTCTTTGCGGTGTGTGGGCGGGGCGTCTCGCACTCTCAGGTAGAGCTGTTGGGCGTGGAGGCCGCAGTGCTGGCACACGCCCTGCTCCGCCTCCAACACGCGGCCTCGCATGTAGCCGTGCTCCGAGCGCAGCCGGAACTCCTCCATGCAGGCCGGGCTGCAGAAGCCGCCTGCCCAGCCCGAGTGCTTTGAGCTGGGCTGCTGGCAGGTCAGGCACAGGGGGGTCCCTCCAGCGTCCAGCGCCTGTACGTAGCCTGGACCACACGCGCTGTCCGCGTGCACGGAGCTCTCCGGGGGAGCAGAACTGCACCCGGCCTCTCTGCGTACACACACACACACACACACACACACACACACACACACACACACACACACACACACACACACACACACACACACACACACACACACACACACACACACACACACACACACACACACACACACACACACACACACACACACACACACACACACACACACACTTCTGTAACTTTCTGTATAGCTAGCTTCCCACTCATGGCTTATAGCCTATCCATTTGTATTCTGTTTAAACTATTCTGTTAACAATGTAAAAGTGCCGGTGTCATTAAAAACTCTTTGCTAATCCACACAAAGAGTCCTCCCTGCTCCAGACGGAGGGTCTCCTCGCATCTGGTCTTCTAAAGAAGATGGAGATGCAATCATTTAGCCCCGCATTCGTGGTCCACCGTGTGCAGAGGATGAGAGGGGAGAGTCTGACAACAATAACTGTGATCTAGGATCTGATGTAGCCTGTTCATCACTCTTTTATGTGGCAGAGGGCTAAAGTGGACCCTTACTTAGAGATTTATGGAGCCTGTGGAGTTGGGAAGAGCTTTCTTAGTGGGGCACTTCCAGAGTGGCTGGGGTCAGAGGGTGGGCTAGTGAGGGAATGAGGGGGAGGGGCTGTGAGGGAGAGAGGGAGGGAGAGAGGGAGGGGGAGAGGGAGGGGGAGAGGGAGGGAGAGAGGGAGGGGGAGAGGGAGGGAGAGAGGGAGGGGGAGAGGGAGGGAGAGAGGGAGGGAGAGAGGGAGGGGGAGAGGGAGGGGGAGAGGGAGGGGGAGAGGGAGGGAGAGAGGGAGGGGGAGAGGGAGGGAGAGAGGGAGGGGGAGAGGGAGGGAGAGAGGGAGGGGGAGAGGGAGGGGGAGAGGGAGGGAGAGAGGGAGGGGGAGAGGGAGGGGGAGAGGGAGGGAGAGAGGGAGGAAGAGAGGAGGGAGATGGAAGGGTCAGTGCTTAACTGGATGCTTTTCTCCACACAGATGCCGAGCTTCATCTGAAAGCACTGCTGACCTACTAGAAACACATCTCTCTCTTCCATCTCTCTCCCATCTGTCTCTCTTTCTCTCTCTGTCTCTCTCCCATCTATCTCTCTCTCTCTCTCTCTCTTTCTCCCATCTCTCTCTCTCTCTCTCTCTCTCCCATCTATCTCTCTCTTTCTCTCTGTCTCCCATCTCTCACCCATCTGTTTCCATCTCTCTCATCTATCTCTCTCTTCCATCTCTCTCCCATCTGTCTCTCTTTCTCTGGTCTCTTTCCTGTCTCTCTCTCTCTCTCCCATCTGTCTCTCTCTGTGTCTGTTACTCTCATGTCTCGGTATGTTTTCCTCATCACAGTGACTCTTTTCTCACTCCCTCTCTTTGCTTTAACTTTCTTCTAAATAATAATAATGGTAATAAAATAAATAAATGAATGAAAAAGAGCAGAAAAAAAAACAACCTCCCAGACAGTCCTCAGCAAGTCTTCATTTTCCTCTCCTGGTCTCCATAGTAACATTGGTGTGTGTGTGTTTGTATTCTAGGTGCTGGATTAAGCCCTTATCCACTGTACTAAGCACACACACACACACACACACACACACACACACACACACGCACACGCACACGCAGGGTTTAGCAGGGCAAACAGTCTGCCACTACACACATAATTACACACGGAAACGTGCTTTCAAAATAAATTGTGACTGCTATGCAATATTTTTCCTCCGGCGTTGCAAATTCATAAATATGTATCTGTCAGTTCCACTCCCTGCCCCACCCTGCCCCACGCAACGCAGAGCCATGAGCCAAACGCCGAGAGAGAGAAAAAATATATATAAATATATATATGAAAATAAATATTTAAATATTTTCATTTTTGGATTGGACACACCTGGGATGCAGCAATGATGGCATATAAAGGGAGGGAGAGAGAGGGAGATAAGGATAAAAGAGGAGAGAGAGAGGAGAGAGAGAGAGAGGGGAAGAAGGGAGTGAGAGAGGGGGGGGGAGGGAGAGAGGGGGAGAGAGACAGACAGACAGACAGAGGGGGAGGGACAGAGACAGACGGGGCAGAGAGACAGACAGACAGGCAGGGGCATACAGACAGACAGAGGGGGAGAGACAGAGAGGGGGAAGAAGAGAAAGTAGGGAGAGACAGAGGGGGCAACGAGGGAGAGAAACAAAGATAGATAGATAGAGAGGGAGAGGGAAAGAGGAGGAAAAGGGACTGGGTATGAGTGTGTGTGGGTATGAGTGTGTGTGAGCGAGTGTGTGTGGGTATGAGTGTGTGTGGGTATGAGTGTGTGTGGGTATAAGTGTGTGTGAGCGAGTGTGTGTGGGTATGAGTGTGTGTGGGTATGAGTGTGTGTGGGTATGAGTGTGTGTGAGCGAGTGTGTGTGGGTATGAGTGTGTGTGAGCGCGTGTGTGTGGGTATGAGTGTGTGTGGGTATGAGTGTGTGTGTGAGCAAGTGTGTGTGGACGTGTGGGTAAGAGTATGCGCATGCGTGTGTTTGCGTGTGTGTGTGGACGTGTGGGTACGAGTATGCGCGTGCGTGTGTTTGCGTGTGTGTGTGGTGTGTAGCAGCTGGAAGTTGAACCTCACTGCAGCAGAGCTGACAGTCTCATCAGAGCTGCACTAACAGTGTGAGTGGAACAGTACAACACTGTCACACATGATCCAAAGAGCCGTCCACTCTGAT
>NC_135211.1:5961693-6111693 GCF_052324685.1 Brachyhypopomus gauderio | reverse complement strand
ACACACACACACACACACACACACACACACACACACACACACACACACACACACACACACACACACACAATGACTGATATCACTATGACTGAGGTTCACTGTAGATCTGTATCTGTATTTTATATACTGTACTGGCATACACACACACACACACAGACAGACACACATACATGTCTCCGGTTGGCAGTGTGGATGAACTCTGGAGGCAAGTCATCCCAGTTTTGCAGTCTGATATCCAGAGGAATGAAGTTGCAGTTGAGTGGGAGGCCATCCTGAAACACACACACACACACACACACAAATCATCAATACCATTAAGTGTTAAAAACACACGCATGGCCCCTCCCTCTACAAAACACATCCGTCCCCTCCCTCTCTAACATCTGCAAATCCCTGCCCACTGAGGTCTTGGACTTGGTATTCCCACGGAGTACGTTCCTAAAAGCACATGGCCCTTGGTTCACTCCTGCCAAGATTTAATGCCTGCCCAAGGAATCTTGTTGTTATTTTTGACTCTAATTTACAATTCTCGGCACATATTAACAAACCTGTTCAGTGCCGCTTTTTCCGTCTCAGAAATACCGAGGCAAAGATCAGAGGGAGTTTATGGTTTCGAGATCATGAGAACGTGATTTTAGCGTTTTGTTCCTACACTTCTGGATTACTGCAGTGTGCCGTTTACTTGCATTCGTGAAGGAGATTTGGCAACACTGCGGTCTGTGCAGAATTCTGCTGAGCAGCTTTGAACTTGAACTAGGTGTACCGATCACATCAGCCCAGTTCTGCCCTCTCTCCATCGGCTGCCAGAGACATTTAGGAGCTGTTTAAAATTCAGGTTCTTACCTAGAAGACTGTACATGGTGGTTTGCCAGAATATATGAGCGACGTGTTGATTACACACATGAGCGCCAGATCTTAGAGATCTGTAAACCAAGGGTTACATGTAGTTCCAAGGCCCAAACTGATGCGGACGGGTGACTGTGCTTCGAAACTATGGAACAATCCTATAGTTAGACTTCTAGACGCTTTATTATACTTTACAAATTAGTTTTAGGGCATTTCATACTCACAAGCCGTTATGGCGCAATGATCATTGGTGATATACTAATTTGTGTGTTTATTGTGTTGTATTAGTTTGTCTTTTATAGACTGCTCAAAAAAATAAAGGGAACACTTAAACACAATATAACTCCAAGTCAACCACAATTCTGTGAAACCAAACTGTTCAGTTAGGAAGCAACACTGATTGTGAACCAATTTCACCTTCAGTTGTGCAAATGGATCAGAAAACAGGTAGAAATTAAAGGCAATTAGCAAGACCCCCCCCTATAAAGGAGTGGTTCTGCAGGTGGGGACCACAGACCTTTTCTCTGATCTCATCATTTCTGGCTGATGTTTTGATCACTTTGGCATTTTGTCAGTTCTCTCACCATCACAGAAGTTGCTCAGGTAGTGCAGCTCATCCAGGATGGCACGTCAATGCGAGCTGTGGCAAGAAGGTTTCCTGTGTCTGTCATCACAGTGTCCACAGCATGGAGCAGATACCAGGAGACAGGCCAGTACACCAGGAGACACGGAGGGGGCCGTAGGAGGGCAACAACCCAGCAGCAGGACCGCTAACTCCTCCTTTGTGCAAGGAGGAACAGGAAGAGCAATGCAAGAGCCCTGCAAAACGACCTACAGCAGGCCATTAATATCCATGTTTCTGCTCAAACAGAAACAGTCAGAAACAGACTCCATGAGGGTGGTATGAGGGCATGACGTCCACAAGTGGGGCTTGTGCTTACAGCCAGAGAACACCATGATTGGCAGATTCACCAGTGGCGCCCTGTGCTCTTCACGGATGAGAGCAGCTTCACACTGAGCACGTGACCGAGTCTGGAGACGCCGTGGAGAACAATCTGCTGCCTGCTACATCCTCCAGCATGACCGGTTTGGCAGTGGGTCAGTAATGGTGTGGGGAGGCATTTCTTTGGAGGGCCGCACAGACCTCCATGTGTTGACCAGAGGTGCCCTGACTGCCATTAGGTACCAGGATGAGATCCTCAGACCCATTGTGAGACCATATGCTAGTGCACTGGGCCCTGGGTTCCTTCTGATGAATGACAGTGCTAGGCCTCGTGTGGCTGAAGTGTGTCAGCAGTTTCTGTATGATGAAGGCATTGATGCTACGGACTGGCCTGCCCGTTCCCCAGACCTGAATCCAATCGAGCACATCTGGGACATCATGTTTCGTTCCATCCACCAACGCCATGTTGCACCACAGACTGTCCAGGAGTTGACTGACGCTTTAGTCCAGGTCTGGGAGGAGATTCCTCAGGAGAACATCCACTGCCTCATCAGGAGCCCAGGTGTTGTAGGGAGGTCATACAGGCACGTGAAGCCCACACACACTACTGAGCCTCATTTTAACTTGTCTTGAGGAATTTCCACTGAAGTTGAATCAGCCGGTCATTTGATTTTCCACTTTGATTTTGAGTATGATTCCAAATCCAGACCTCCATGGGATAATATTGATTTACATCATTTTAATGTTATTTTGTTCTCAACGCATTCCACTATGTAATAAATGGGGAAAAAAAAACTTCCACTGGAATATTTTCTTAATTGAGATCTAGGATGTGTTATTTTAGTGTTCCCTTTATTTTTTGAGCAGTATAATTAGCACTTTTTTATAGTTTGTCATAGAAATAAAGTTTACTTAAGGACAGGGGAGGTGTGTGTTCTGGGTGAGTTTAAGTACAGGGAGGTCTGTTTTCTGGGTGAGTTTAAGGACAGGGAGGTCTATGTTCTGTGTGAGTTTAAGTACAGGAGAAGTGTGTTCTGGGTGAGTTTAAGGACAGGAGAAGTGTGTGTTCTGGGTGAGTTTAAGTATGTGGAGGTGTGTGTTCTGTGTGAGTTTAAGAATGGGAAGGTGTGTGTTCTGTGGGCCAGCCTGGATTTTGTTGCATAACAGTCCTGGAGAGTTTGAGTTTTAATTGACTGCAGGCCTTTCTGCATTCACCCCCACCTCGTCTTTCCCTCCCTCCGTCTGTCTGACTCCCTCCATATCTGTCTGACTCCCATCTTTTATTCACACTCCCCTTGTCTCTTTCTTTTTCTCATGTTTTCTCCATTTTCTCTGTCTTTCTCACTCTGTCTCACACCGTCTTCGCGAGCTCTGCTCGTAGCCCCACCATTCATCACTCCTGAGCTGAAATAGCCAGAGGAAGAAGTCTTATTAAATATCTAACTCTGATAATATTTCTCAATCTAAGTCAATTAAGGACCCCCGTCCTCATATCTCCTGCCGTTTAAAGCTGCTTCCCGGGGCTTCAGGAACGCTTGCTGCAGGCAACATAAACGATGGCGTGCAATTTCAACTCCGGAGAACACTTTATTTAGCCTCTGCCGAGAAAGACCCGCTTGGTCTGCTGAGAGGCGGTGCAGAAGGAGGAAGAAGAAAGAAAAGACGGATTAAAAAGGAAGAGAGCCGGTCTGCAGGACCGAGGAAGCCAGAGGTGGAGTGAGGCAGGAGAGGATGGAAAGAACAGTGCAAAATAAGTGTGTGTGTGTGTGTGTGTTTGTGTGTGTGTGTGTGGGCGTCTGTTACCTTGTCGTAGATGTGGATCCTATCTGTATTTTTGCTTGCGCAGAACTTCAGGCTGTCATAGACGGGGAGAGAGCCGTCTACCGCATTACACCCACCGCCGTCATTAGCTAGCGGGCGAGGGGGTGGAGATGAGGGGGTGGAGGAGAGGCGGGTGGAGGGGGGGGGGGGCAGATCATTACTTTCTGCTCTTCAATCACACTAACAGCAGGAAAAGGTCAGTATGGGGGTAAAAAACAAACAAACAAACAGAACCACGAGACGCCTTTGCAGTAGGGTTGCAACGGTATGAGATTTTCACGGTATGATAACCGTCTCAGAAAATACCGTGGTATCACGGTTATCACGGTATCACAGTTAGTTTGTATATTATTAAAAGATACACTGACCCTTAAAGAAATTACAACAAGTTAATTTTGTTCAATTAACTATTTATTGTAGAAACCTGGAACTATTGTATACAAAATGTGTCCTTTAAAAAAATAAGCTGTACACATGTTTATATAAATACTGCAAAATTAGAGAAACCTAAATCATGGATTTCAGTACAATTATTTAAGTTTAAATTATTTAATATCTGATAAACTCAGCCTGGGTCAGTGTCTGATCAACAACTGTCGTAAACGTCCGTTGTACTGCCAAGTTAGAATATAACCAGATACTGCAGAAAGAGAGGATTTATTTCTGACATCATCACAATAGAGATTTCTATTTTAAGGCTTTCACACAGAGTCTGGTTTTAACATTTCAAAAACAGGTACGCTAGAATTTGAACGCATGTAAATTAATGGCGTCTTTCACATCCAGCGAAAGCAAGGACCATAAAAAGCTAGGTTTATACTTTCACTAGTGACCGTAGCGCGCGACTCGGCACAGTTCTTTTGTCTTACGTTAACAAATACGAGCCTCTTTTAATTCCAGGACGAAACATGAGAGAACGTGAAGACGTTAAGATTGGGCGTTTTGGAAATAAACAACCATTAAATAATGTGATGAAAAAGCGAATTATTTCGAGTATATGTATAAATATTTAACTTAATTAAGTTTAAGGTGCTGGGAAATATTGAAACGGACCTTTAAAGTGACGTACAAGTGTTTTAATTCCACCTTTTAAACGTGTATGAATCCTGCAAACATGACTTTGTTCATTGCGCTGAGGTGCAGCGCGCGCAAAGTTACAAAATTCGAGAGGTGCACGACCTCGCGAATCGACAGCGCGCGAGACCCTCGCGCACGGGCGGAGCCACCGCGATTACGTCATTTTCGCCACTGATTTTAGTTTAGCTTTTTTTTTTTGTTAAAAAATGTGTTAAGTCTGATGCACTTTCTGCCATTCTCACTGCTGTGTGCTGAGTAGCTGAACCGGAGCGGAGTTGCGCATGCGCGGGTCAGTTTCTCCGCTGGCTTGCTTTTTACCGGTAATAAGCAAACGCACACGGTATGATAACCGTGCATTTTAATACCGTGGTATACCGTGAAACCGGTTACCGCTGCAACCCTACTTTGCAGCTGTACCAGTAAACAACTGCAAAATAAGCCCCTCCTCCATCGGTTCGTTACTTACTCATGTGTTCAGTATTGGCACTGGGAGGTGCTCTGTGAATCACACCAGACTTAGGAGCACTGCTGATCCTGGGTCAGGCCTTCCTGGCCATAATCCACTTACTACCATCTTACACAAAGGTGCCATATTAGATCAGCTCAGTGTCATTTAATGAAGCTTAAACCTTTGTTAGCGAAATAAAATACCTATGGTGTGCTTGCTTGTGAGTACACTGATGAACTTAATCCGAGTACCATTGTTCAAATTTGTGGGCGGTTAGGAAGAACATTTCAAAAATCTAATTTCATGTACATTTCCAAACTACTTGGATCAAACTTGCTAAATATATCAGTAAAGTGTCACAGAACTGGCCACCCTTACTGGCGCTGTCCGATATGGTACTCCACAGCGCCACCTGCTGTATCGCTGCTGACATGCTGCTGATGACTGCTTGGGCCGGGCCTGCCTGGGGCCAGAAGCCAGCCCGGAGGGAGGATGAGGAAGGTTTGGTGGAGGGATTCTGGCATTTGAGATGTTTCCGGAAGCCCACAGCCTGCCTGTTCCTGCCGTCTCTCGGAGGAAGCAGGGTGTTGAGAGTCTGGATGACACCCCCACCCCCCCACCGACGCCTTGCCACTCGAACGCACGACGACTGCATGATATTGCCCGCTTTACAAAGAACCCTAAACGGCTAACCGGCCGCAACAGCCAGTGAGGAAGCAGCTAGCGACAGCTCATTTGCATAACCACCCCCCCCCCCCCCCCTAAGCACTTCTGGTTACTGGGTAACGTAAAGCACCTCGCATCAGTTCAGGGAAAATTGAGCATAATACGTATAATCGCAGTATGAAGCACCTCGTGTGAGCTGCAGCCTGCATTGAAGAGCACTATTATTAGCTAGCTGGAACAGTGCCGGCCGAGCGGAGAGAGCCTTGAACTGAGCCCAAAGCATGGATCGGGCACTGGTCTCAGACCAGCTTCTCCCCACGCCCCCACCAGTACGAGATACTGTAAGCATGCGTGCATAACTGATCCTGAATCAGCTTCGGGCCGTGAGAGAGGCGAGATTACCGGTGGAAGGTGAAGTGGGGTCGTCTTTGGGCGTGTGCGGGGGGGGCGTGTGCGGGGCGGTCTCCCCCCTCCTCTGGCGGCCGGTCGGGTGCGGTGGGGGCGTCGGGGTCGGGTTGGGTCCCGGGCGTGGCGGGCGTGGGGGTAGTCGGAGGTGGGGGAGGCGAAGTGGCGGGCGGGGGGCTGGGGGCTGGTGGAACAAGAAGAGCACAGAATTATGAGCGTTCGTGTTTTGGGCGTAACTACGAAAGGCAACAAAAAGCACGCGGCGACCGCCGCCCCACAGACCGCAGACGTAGTTGTGGTCATGTGCACAGCGGTCCCAAATAAAGCCTGGGTCATAAATAACACTTAGGCTGTTAGTGCCTCGTCAAAACTCGGGAGGCACGGAGATGTAGAATAAAGTGTGTTTGTGTGTGTCTCGGAGACACACAGCGGAACAGGAGGTGCTGGGCACGACTGTCTCGGCTGTCCCGGACCGCGCGGCTTCCTCTTTGGGTTCGTCTCGGAAGACTCCGGCACGTCGCCCGGATGTTCCCCCTGCGTCTCACGGAGACGGACAGCGCGCACCCACGCCGGCTCTATTTACAGGCACAATCAGGATCAGGGCTGGAGGAAGGGACGACTTCTTCACACCGTCTGCCTCCTTATCACAGGGGCGGACAGGCAGGCAGCGGAGGGGAAAGATCAATAGTCACGTTGGGCTCCGCCTTCGCACCGTGACCACCGTGCCTCGTGTCTCCCGAGGAATGGCCGGCCTCACCCGGATCTGACGAAACGTCAGCCGAGTTTTCGGGGAGCAGAGCTCCGTGCTCCGCTGTATGCAAGAAGCCCGTCTGAGGTAGAAGGATCCAGGCGGGACACGGACACACACACACACACACACACACACACACACACACACACACACACACACACACACACACACACACACACACACACACACACACACACACGCGGTCGCTCCTGTTCCTGGGATGGAGAAACGCACGCGTGACCCCCCCCCCCCCCCCCCCCCACCTCTGTGAAACGTGAGGCGGCACCTCTCTGTATTTCCGTCTCGGGTAACTTAAAGACTGTCACAACATCTGCTGTTCCGTGACAGGGAGGGAGGGTTTATTTGAAGAGATTTTTCTTTTGTAAAAAATGTTCCCACAGCAGGTTTTGCGATGACACCAGGCAGCGGTTTCTGTGCGTTTTAAGAAAGGCGCGCGTTTGTGCAATGATTACGGATCAGCGTCGTTCACACTAACAGTATGTGAAAAAGAAGCTTTTGTTTGATTAGTGTGGAACGGAAGGTGAGATGTGTGCGTGTGTATGCGCGATATGAACGCAAACACCACCGCAGGACGACTGTGTGAGAATGAAGGTGTGTGTGTGTGTGTGTGTGTGAATGCTGAACATAGTAGCTCTGTGTGAACTGCTTCATTAAAAGTGAACGTGGTGTACTCTAGGACCAGGGGCACAAGGCAGGGAGCGGTAGAGACACATGTCATAATTAAGGATGCGTTCCTTCTCAACACAGCCCAAATAAAAGGGGATGAAAGAGGCACGTTCAGTGGACACTGTAGTCTCTGTGACTGAGCAAATCACTCCAACACTGAACAGGACACACACACGCACACACACACACACGCACACACACACACACGCGCACACACACGCACACACACACACACACACGGACACGCACACGCACACGCACGCGCACGCGCACGCACACGCACACACACACACACACACACACACACACACACACACACACTTACTTGCTGGAACGCTATGGGGAACTCGACCCATACAGAGAGCCCTCCAGTTCTACCACCCAGGATTATAAAATCTGTACAAGAGTTTTAAATATTCTCTGGTTTCTCAACTACAGATGTGTGTGTGTGTGTGTGTGTGTGTGTGTCTATAAATAAGGAGCTGCAGTTTTGTTTCCTTGAGGCACACTGAGACAGAGATAGAGAGAAAATGGGTAGATCCAGAAAAAAAACTATTTAAAAAAATCAGGGTTTACAGACGAGAGCATGCACCTCACACACACACACACACACACACACACACACACACACACACACACACACTACACAAATAAGCCATATTTAAGAAGTTTTAAAGAAATGCAGCTGATCTCATTTAGATTTTCAAGTTCTTTGGGTGCGTGTCCATGTATGGGTGTGTTTGCAGCCGTGTATTTAACTTCTGTGTGTTGGTGTGTGGCACACACTTAGCTTTCTGTGGGGACAAAATATCCCCATGACGACCCATATTCATTTCTTCCCCCCTTTTTATTTCTTTCACCCCATGAAGATGCAAGGCCGTGTGTGTGTTTGTGCGCACTAGTGCTTGTGCGCACTAATGTGTTTGTGCGCACTAGTGTGCTTGTGTGCACTAGTGTGTTTGTGTGCACTAGTGTGTTTGTGCGCACTAGTGTGTTTGTGCGCACTAGTGTGTTTGTGCGCACTAGTGTGTTTGTGCGCACTAGTGTGTTTGTGCGCACTAGTGTGTTTGTGTGCACTAGTGTGTTTGTGCGCACTAGTGTTTGTGCGCACCAGTGTGTTTGTGCGCACTAGTGTGTTTGTGCGCACTAGTGTGTTTGTGCGCACTAGTGTGTTTGTGCGCACTAGTGTGTTTGTGCGCACTAATGTGTTTGTGCGCACTAGTGTGTTTGTGCGCACTAGTGCTTGTGCGCACTAGTGCTTGTGCGCACTAATGTGTTTGTGCGCACTAGTGTGTTTGTGCGCACTAGTGTGTTTGTGCGCACTAGTGTGTTTGTGCGCACTAGTGTGTTTGTGCGCACTAGTGTGTTTGTGCGCACTAGTGTGTTTGTGCGCACCAGACTCTCCGTTGTGGTTCTGCCCCGTCGCAGACACCGAAGGATCAGTCCAAACGTCAGCGCCGTCGCAACGTGTCCACGACAACGGCCCTCGCCACGGAAACGAGCCGTTTTCACACTTTCCCACTCTACTTCAGTGACTGGTAGCGCTTTGAGAACAAAACTGACTGTTCCCGTTGGAGCACGACTGGATGATAGAATGGTGTGTGTGTGTGTGTGTGTGTTATTATCTGAATACAAATACACAATGCATGACTGTGTGAACAGCAGTGATCAGGGAGGGACTGAAATACAGAATATTCTGTAAGAAATTGTCATCTGTGAATGTCAGTGCTTGCAGATCTGTGTGTGTGTGTGTGTGTGTGTGTGTGTGTGTGTGTGTGTACCTCTCCGCACTCGTGGCATCTCGCACATCTCGCACCGGAGCAGCAGGCCGCTGTTGGAGAAGGTACACGCCACGCAGCTCCACTTCTGGCTGTGACGAGACGCCTGCAGGTCTGCGGAGAGCCTCCGGGAGGCGCTGCTGGGCGCCACGGGGCTCCTCTTACCCCGCGACAGGGGGCTAGCCTGCCTCAGACGCTTCACCCGGGGGCAGAAATCCTCATCCCCACCGCTGGAACCCGGGCCAGGGCATGGAGGGCTTTGATTGGTCTCTGGCCGCTCGAAGGGCGGAGCGAGAGGCGAGCCGCCGGTGGGCGATTGGTCCGTTCGCTTCCTCTTCCCGTCTTTATCCGCGACGGGGGAAAAAAAGCTGCGGATGTCGTGCTGCTTGTCTTTCTCGAACTGCGCAAAGAAAAAAAGAAAGTGATTGAAAGACAGAAAGAGTGAAAGAGTGAAAGACGTGGGAGAGGAGTGATGGAAAACATCGAACAGAAAACCGTCTCTTCCAGTCGAGAGTTCGGCGAGAGCTGCCAAACGATCCGATAGTCAAACCCCAGTCCTCACATGGGAGAAGAAGATGGCGTCGTCTTCGGCGTCCCCCGCCGTCCCCTCGCTGGGGGTCCACGCCTGTGCGAAGTTCAGGAACTCCCACTTCTCCTTCTCCCCCTCTTGGGCCCCCAGCTGGGCCCTCCTGCCGTTCAGGGTGCTGCCCGTCACCGACTCCTGTGCAGCACACGGGCCGTTAGCTTCCCCAGTAGAGCACGAGAGACACTGGAGGTCTTCAACGGGACCGAGCGCTCTCTCAATGTTCACTCACCCTCCGCTTCAACTGCCACTCCTGTACGGTTTCTTACAGTAATGCTTATTCATGCTTTAAAATGTCCAGTTTTTAATTATACTTAATTACACTGTCAGTATATTTTTACGAAGAAAGAACACAAACAACAACAACGTGTTCCTATTCGCTTGCCAAAATTCCCAGTTGACCTTGTAAGGCAGGAGGTGCTTATGGTGGCTTTAATCGCGACCTGTGCGTTACCTTCCTGTTGAGCATGGCCCACATGACCATGTCGAACGTCCCCTTGGCGAGGAGGTAGTGCACGTGCACGGAGGAGGTCTGGCCGATGCGGTGGGCGCGGTCCTCCGCCTGCTTGACGTGACCCGGGTTCCAGTAGAGCTCGGCGAACACCACGTGGGAGGCGGCGGTCAGGGTGAGGCCCTGAGAACACACGCTGCTTTAACAAACCAGCACCAACGTGTGTGAGCGGAGGACACGCACCGCGCGTGAGACGCCGGAGGACGCGTGTTCCGAGTACCTGTCCCGCCGCCTGGATACTGAGGATCGCCACGCGAGTGTCGGGATCGTTCTGGAAGCGATGGACCAGCTGGATCCTCTCGGCGGACGCAACGCTGCCGTCAATGCGGATATATCCAGCCTGCGGCGCACACACACACACACACACACACACACACACACACACACACACACACACACACACACACACACACACACACACACACACACACACACACACACACACACACACACACACACACACCGAGAATTAACACCTTCACCTTTCAGTTCAGAGCTCCAATTAATGCTGAAAATATGTTGCTAATTTTAAAATTTCATCACGTGCCTCTACATCTGAAACTCTGCGCCTACATCCGAACTGCAAGTTGTGAGTCTACGGCTCATGCAGACACACACACTGTGTGTCTGTGCCTTGTTCAAACACACACCATGTCTGTGCCTCCTTCAAACACACACCCTGTGTCTGTGCCTCGGTCAAACACTGATGCTAATATCTAACTGGATTTCTGCCCCTTCTTACGCCTGTGTGAAGACCACATTAAATATTAGCCTCTGAAACTCCAGTTGGATCATTCAGCGTTTAATCTTAAGGTGTGTAATTCAATACACTACACGTGGAGGAGGAGGTAATTACTAGAGTGTGTAGACAGGCCTCGCTGGCCCGTCTTTGGAGTGTTCTGGGTTAAAAGGAATTCTCCAAAAAAAAAGTATAAAGTTTTGACAACTGGGTCATGGCCAAATAAACTGAGCCTTGTGAATCTGCTCTGGGTAGTATGGCAAGTTTTTGCTGGATAGGAGATGGGTGTGTGAGCTACGATTTTACAGGGCCGGTGTTGGATGTGTGTGGCAGGACTCTGGAGGTGCGGGGCAGGACTCTGCCGGACAGGAGCTGGATGTGCCTGGTGGGATTGTGCACACTGTCCCGGTACATGACTCACTGTGGCAGAATCATCACGGAGTCGTCGTTTGTAACATGTTTGCTTGGCCATCGATCCGAGTTTTTGCTACAGGCACTAGTGAGTGATTCCTCTCACTGGGAGTGTCAAACAATCACCCCATCAGGCGAGAGAGGGTGAAACAGATGTTTTTAACACAGACACCGTTTCCCAGCCCACTCCTGCCTCACTCTATTCTTTGACCAGTCGAGCGACTTATTTAATTCTTTACCCGTTTACCTCCGCATGCACACGTCTTTATTTAGCTTTCCTGTTAATTGGTTCTTATTAAAACTTAAAGGAAGCGACAGCATTCACACCAGGAGGTGTGATCACACACACATATGCATGTGAG
Source organism: Brachyhypopomus gauderio (assembly GCF_052324685.1). Taxonomy (NCBI): domain Eukaryota; kingdom Metazoa; phylum Chordata; class Actinopteri; order Gymnotiformes; family Hypopomidae; genus Brachyhypopomus; species Brachyhypopomus gauderio. The sequence goes on along the minus strand of NC_135211.1, from coordinate 6,099,665 downwards.
TGCACACGCATGCGCGCACACACACACACGTTCTCTCAGTCTCTCACACCCTTCGCTCTGCGTGTGAGAGACGGGAAATGTTGGGAAGTGTGGAAATGAGCAGAGGAAAGTTTGGAAGTTTTCAGTGTGACTTAGAGTGTACTGGGCCTGTGTCAGCCACATTAAAGGTGACTCTGACAACACACACACACACACACACACACACACACACACACACACACACACACACACACACACACCTCTTGCCCCGTCTCCCTTGCAATTCCTCTCTCGCTTTGCATTCTACCCTTTAATTTCGACATTCTACTTTTCGAGTCCCTCTCCTCACATGCATATGCAAACAAACAAACACACACACACGCGCGCACACACACACACACACACACACACACAAAACACAGCATCCTGTGTCTGAGTTGCACTGCAGTACCTTGGCCTCGATGACAGCCTCAGTACACGCCTGCAGCATGTTGAGGTGGTGAGCAAAGACCAGGAACTTCAGCTGCTCCGTCTCCAACATCATCTTTATGTAATCCTTCACCGCTCCTGCCTGGAGCCCAAGACAGAGGGCGGAGGGAGGGAGAGAGGGAGAGAGATGGGAACGGAGAACAGGAGAGAGGGAAATGGATAGAGAGGGTGAAGGAGAGAAGCGAGAGGTGGATGAAGAGAGGGGAATGAGAGGAGGGGAGAGTTGGAGAGAAGAGGGGAGAGGAGAAATGGGCCGACTGATTCTGATTCAGCAATCTGGTCCCACTCCAGAAGATAAATGTACCTGTTGTTATTTATGCTTCTGAAGTGACTAGAAGCAGTTAAAACATGAAGCCCTTTCTGTGAGAGAGAGAGAGAGAGAGAGAGAGAGAGAGAGAGAGAGAGAGAGAGAGCGATCGAGCGAGAGATACATATCAGACTTCAAAGCGAGCCAGGTTTAAAGGCTCCGATGATCTCTGGCCCGGGTCCGTCACCCCCCCCCCCCCCCCCCCCCCCCCAAAGCATCGTCCGTCTGTCGCCATGACACTCCACACTCACGCCTTCACACCGCTTAATTGCACTTCTCCCAAACTGCATTCTGTGAAGTGGTATTAAGTTGTTTGTTGTGTGTGTGTGTGTGTGTGTGAGCGGTGCTCAGTCTCAGGATAATTGGAAGCAGATGCCGTTGGGGTAAAAATACCGCTAGGCTCACTAGCGCTGGCCAGGAACTCACACTTTTGGGGAGAGGGGAAAAAAAGTGACAAGCTTACCTATGCAGCCCTGTGTGTGTGTGTGTGTGTGTGTGTGTGTGTGTGTGTGTGTGTGTGTGTGTGTGTGTGTGTGTGCGTGCGTGTGTGCGTGTGTGTTTCTGCGTGGGATGGATATGAGAGGTGACAACACTCTGGGCAGGCAGTAAATGAAAGGGTGAAAATAAATTGATATAAGTGATTAAACTCGATGAAGGTGAGATCATCGGCCCACGAGGGGTGATGACAGACACACACACACACACACACACACACACACACACACACACACACACACACACTCACTCACTCACTCACTCACTCACTCACTCACTCTTACGCAGACACTCCACTCATACAGTGACTGCATGACTACTGTGATGTGTGTGATGCGTCTACTGTGATGTGAGATGCGTTGGGCACGAGGGTTTTGAGTAGCTGTTAAAGAGACGTTTGGAGTTGTGTGTGCAGGCTGCTAAGAGGAGTTTTATTTGCGTGCTCCTTTATTTATCTTTATCTCACGTCTTATCTGTCGTTTGCTCTAACGTGAGGACGCATCACTTCCTGCCTATGGCGTGCTAGGCTTTTTTTTTTTTTCCCTTCTCAAGTCGTAGGAAAAAGTCTCCAGCGAAGCCACCATGATACACCACGATATATATTAAAAATAAGTTTAGAAGTGGCCATCTTGGTAAGGTCCATAGCAGGTGGGCAGGAAATCATACAAAAACAAACAGATAAATAAAACTGTGTGGAGGGGCTTGGAAAAAAGTGCAATGTTGCTGTGATGGTCGCTGCTGTTGGTCAGGCCTCCTGCAGCTTGTTGTCATGGCAATGCCATCACCTCTAAGATGGAGAACAGAAGGGCTAGTTGCCATGGCGGCCATCAGGGGTCGACGGCACACTGTGCATCTGACTAATACAGTAAACCATTCCTCTGTCTGGGTATGTTCAAGCTTGCTCCTCAATACTTGCTACATTAATACTTTGAGGTATATATTCCAAACCATGAGAATGGGCCAGAACCTCCGATTGGACTTGTAAATTCATTATAAACTGTGCTTCACATACACACACTACAGACAACCTTTTATGTTCAATTTCATTCATTTCATTAAACTCCTTTTTTCCGCATTCGTACTGCACGTTCAATGCTTGTGACACTGGGCTTAGAAGAAAATAGGAAGTAGTGGAAGTAGGAGAAATTAAACTGTGTTTAAACTTTGTTCTGATTTCCCTCTGGTAGTGTCATGACCCTCTTGGCAACCGGTCCCTTGTCATTGTTTTGCCTTCTGCATTTATAGTCTCCACCTTTTCTTAGTTTCATGTGTCCCTTCTTTAGTCCTCATTAGCCTGTGTACTTATACCATTTGTTTTCCTCATTTTCCTAATGTTTATGCTTGATCAGTCTCCCATCCCTCAAGGTATAATGCCATCTCCCTAGACCCTGGTCAGTCTTAATGATGTCATCTCCCAAGGCCAAGGTCACTGATTATGATGTCATCTTCCAAGGCCCTGGTCACTCATTATGATGTCATCCTGTAAAGCGCTTTGTGACAACATATGTTGTGAAAAGCGCTGTACAAATATATTTGATTTGATTAGCTACCCTAAACCAGCAGCTCAGAATGTAGACAGTGACATTCTGTCATCCTGCTCTTTGGTTTACCCATTAACCATGGTCTATGAAATGCACAAGCTCTTTTGTCATCTGTAAATAAACTATTGCTGCCTGCTAATAGCTTCCTCTAGTCCCAACATCAGAACTTTGCTATTTTTAATCACAAGGTTGATATCTATTTAGAGCTGCAGCAGTAATCCAAGTCTATAGATACCCAAACACTAACACATTTTCCTATTAACAGCTTTCGTTTTTCCCCAGTAAATGAAAGGTCTGTTGCCAGACTCATCGAGTTACCCAGATCTGTTACCCGTGTCCTGGATCCTGTACACATATACGTAATTAAAGCATGCCATCAATGCCTCCCTTAGATCAGGCTCAGACCCAGCCTGTCTAAAACTCGCTACTATGATTCTATAATCACTCTACAACCACCATTCTAAAGTCTCTTATCACTATTCCATACCAGGGATTTACTCTCGAGATTTTAAGAACTACTGACATATTTCTAACCTTTCCTCCCTTAAAGTTGCTAGAGCATGAGATGACCTCCCAGTTGAAAGACCACTTAACAACCTATTGGAACAGTTACAGTCAGGGTTCGGAGCCAATCAGCACTGTAACTGTTCTGCTCCGCCTAACTGTCAGTTTAGGTATGATCTTTCTTCTCCCACGGGGTTCCCCAGGGATCAGTACTTGGCCCTTTACTTTTTACTATCTGCACGCAACCACTTGGTGATATCATTAGCATGCATGGCTTCCAGTTCCCCTATGCAGATGATATGCAAATTTACGTAATACTAAACCCATTAATAGACTCCCACCTGATGCTCTGATTAAGTGTTCTGCTGATATAAAGCCAGGCTATCCCTCATTTTATTATGTTCTCCGTCACCCAGATTAGTAATACAGGTGTCATTTGAGAGTTTACATAGTCACTCGAGACACATTAACTAAAACTGCAGATTTCCACCTCAAGAACACTGCAATATTATGTCCTTCTCTTTCTCACTCCGAGACCCATATTCATGCTTTTCTTACAGCCAGTCTAGACTACTGCAGCACGGCTCTCTTCAGGATTCCTGCCTACGGGCTCAAGAGCAGCATGTCCAAACCTCAGCTGCTGGGGTTCTCACCCATCCCAGATAGAGGGAACATATTACTCCCACCTACACCTAGTAGGTAGTCACCTACACTGGCTTCCTGTCCACTTCTGCATATGGTACAAAATCTGTATTGTCATATTTTTTTATCCTTTCATGGTCTGGCACCTCCTTACCTCTCTGCTCCCCTTCATACGTATTCACACACTCACTCGCTTCATATCCCACCCTCCAGGCGCCGTACTTTCAGAGAGGGCTTTTAGCGCAGCCGAGCCTACACTGGAACACGACCCCTAACCCCTTTACACTACCGTTTTACCTTCCCCTCTTCCAGACAGCTTTTCCTCATATGTAGTCCCTAACTAAATATACAAAACTTTATATACGTGTTCATTTTTCATGTTTCTTTTTGTACTGGGTTTAAATTTTTATTTAATTTCTGTTTTTGATATTTATATATAATTTTTATTCATATTAGCTTTTACATCTTGGTATAATCTGTGTTCATGTACAGTGTCCTTGGGTTTCCAAGAAAGTCTCTTGTAAATAATTATATTATTAATCTATTATATTATTAATACAACTACATTCACATTGTGGTGGAGTTAATGTGTACAATATGAATACACTGGCACTAAATCCATGCAAATGCATTATTGTTAACAAAATGCAAAAAAGAGAAATTTAAATTAAATGAATATTTGGTGTGACCTTTGCCTTCAAAACAGCAGTTTGTCTAGGCACGTTTATTTTTTATATTTATGGAATTTAGCAGACGCTCTTATCCAGAGCTAATTACGAAGTTCACACTAGTTATCACTAGGGGGCTGTGGTACCCTAGCCCAGTGCCAGGGGAGCAGTGGGCACTTCAGTCATGTACTGGGATCTGGGAATCAAACCCACAACCCTCTGGTCACAAGACCGGTTCCGTAACCACCAGACCATGACTGCCGAAAGCACACTTGCACAAAGTTGAGGATTTCTCAGTATTATAGTCAGTTGTATGATTAAACTGTTATACCATCCAGGTGGTAATGATCATCGTTTTCATATGCAGGTTGATACAGTGTGAAAACGAAAGTGTGTATGAGCCTTAAGAGACAGTGAGGAACAGGCAAACTCTGCTTCAGAAGCTGAGATTGTCTCCAGTTTCATTCCACAGTTCATACACCATGGCAAGACTGAGCACAGCAACAACACACAAGGTAGTTATACTGCATCAGCGAGGTCTCTCATAGGCAGAGGTTTCAAAGCAGACTGGGGTTGAGACGAGCTGTACAAGCTCTTTTGAAAAGCACAAAGAAACAGTCAACGCTGAGGATCGAAGATGCTGCGGTCGGCCAAGGAAACTTGGTACGGCAGATGAAAGACCCTTCACGCATTCTTCTCTTTGAAACTGGAAGATTTCAGGTCTGAACTGGCAGAAACCAGTGGGACCCAGGTATACCCATCTACCGTTCTATGCGGTCAGGCCAGAAGTGGTCTTCATGGAAGGATTGCAGCCAAGAAGTCATACCTTCACCACTGCAACAAGGCCAACCGACTCAACTATGCCTGAAAACAGGACCTGGGCTGCATAAAAATGCCAGTAGGTAAGAATGTGAAATATCTGCTGGTTAACAGAAGGCAGTTTGTTCACAGAAGAGCTGGAGAGTGGTACAATAGCGAGTGTCTGCAGGCAACAGTGAAGCATGGTGGAGGTTCAACAGTGGAGCGTGGTGGAGGTTCAACAGTGGAGCATGGTGGTGGTTCAACAGTGGAGCGTGGTGGAGGTTCAACAGTGGAGCGTGGTGGAGGTTCCACAGTGGAGCGTGGTGGAGGTTCAACAGTGGAGCGTGGTGGAGGTTCAACAGTGAATCATGGTGGAGGTTCAACAGTGGAGCGTGGTGGAGGTTCAACAGTGGAGCGTGGTGGAGGTTCAACAGTGGAGCGTGGTGGAGGTTCCACAGTGAATCGTGGTGGAGGTTCCACAGTGAAGCGTGGTGGAGGTTCAACAGTGGAGCGTGGTGGAGGTTCAACAGTGAATCATGGTGGAGGTTCAACAGTGAATCATGGTGGAGGTTCAACAGTGGAGCATGGTGGAGGTTCCACAGTGAAGCGTGGTGGAGGTTCAACAGTGAATCATGGTAGAGGTTCAACAGTGGAGCGTGGTAGAGGTTCAACAGTGGAGCGTGGTGGAGGTTCAACAGTGAATCATGGTGGAGGTTCAACAGTGGAGCGTGGTGGAGGTTCAACAGTGGAGCGTGGTGGAGGTTCAACAGTGGAGCGTGGTGGAGGTTCAACAGTGGAGTGTGGTGGAGGTTCAACAGTGAAGCGTGGTGGAGGTTCAACAGTGAAGCGTGGTGGAGGTTCAACAGTGAATCGTGGTGGAGGTTCAACAGTGAATCGTGGTGGAGGTTCAACAGTGGAGCGTGGTGGAGGTTCAACAGTGGAGCGTGGTGGAGGTTCAACAGTGAAGCGTGGTGGAGGTTCAACAGTGGAGCGTGGTGGAGGTTCAACAGTGAATCATGGTGGAGGTTCCACAGTGAAGCGTGGTGGAGGTTCAACAGTGAAGCGTGGTGGAGGTTCAACAGTGGAGCGTGGTGGAGGTTCAACAGTGAAGCGTGGTGGAGGTTCAACAGTGGAGCGTGGTGGAGGTTCAACAGTGAAGCGTGGTGGAGGTTCAACAGTGAAGCGTGGTGGAGGTTCAACAGTGGAGCATGGTGGAGGTTCAACAGTGAAGCGTGGTGGAGGTTCAACAGTGAAGCGTGGTGGAGGTTCCATGCAAGTTTGGGGCTGCATTTCAGCAAATGGAGTTGGGTATTTAGTCAGGATTAATGGTGTACTCAATACTGAGAAATACAGGCAGACACTTGTTCATCATGTAGTACCATCATGGCAGCACCTTGATTGGCTCCAAATTCTTCTGCAGGATGACGACCCCAAACGTATAGCCAACGTGATTAGGACAAAAAAGAACAAGCGTGAAGAGGAGTCGTGGAAGTGAAGATGCGGCCCCCACAGAGCGCTGATCTCAGCATTGTCGAGTCTGTCTAGGATTGCATGAAGAGACTGAAGGATCTGAGCAAGCCTACATCCGCAGAAGATCTGTGATTAGTTCTCCAAGATGTCTGAAACAAGCCCCTTCAAGTTCCTGCTTGCAAGGGTGCCAAGAAGAAGTGATGCTGTTCTGACAGCAAAGGGAAGTTGAATCATATATTTAATTTAGATTTCTCATTGTTTATTCAAAAAAACACTGAGAAAACCTATTAACTCATATTTTTTTATGCATTCTTGCTCCCCCACCCCCCCCTCCACCCCACACCTGCCTAAAGCTTTCACAGTACTAGATGTCACTACTGGCCCCTGGAAACAGGTAGGAGAGCACCGGTTTGCTCTCCTTCACCTGGGCCAGACATTGGTGGGATGTGCACACACTTTTTGTGATTTCTTTTTACGGTATAACTAGGAAACACAAACGCACGCACACACGGAGTGTGTACACGGGGGAATGCAATATGGTGAGGTACATATCTATACACACGCCCACACACACACACACGATACCTTGGCTACTGCAGTCTGTTTGTACATCTGTGTGATGAGACCCATCACCTCTGTGAAAGGGTTCTCACTCTCCCACTCGCCACTGGAACTCTGACGTCGCATCAAGCTCTCCCATTTCTCCAAACTAGCACTGGCTTCCTGAAAGAGAGAGAGAGGGAGAGAGAGAGAGAGAGAGAAATGCAGATAATCTTATGAGAGAAAACTATTAATGACACAGCAAAATCTGCCCTACTTTTCTTTCACTGGAGGGAAACAGAAAGAAAAAAAGAATAAAGTTAAGATGGTGCAGAGAGTAATGGAAGAAAGAGAGAGTCAGGGAGTGAGAGAGTGAGAGGAGGACAGAGTAAGGGAGAGGGAAGTAGAGTGAGAGAGAGAAGGAGACGGAGGGGTAGAGAGCATGAGAGAGAGAGAGAGAGGTAGAAGGGTAGAGATCCCTGATATTGCTGAACATCAGCTCACTTTGAGGGTCATGTGACCTGCCCAATTATAGCACCACAGTGACAGCAGCAGGGGAATATGGAAACACACAGTGCAATAAATCACACATACACACGCGCGCGCGCGCACGCACACACACACACACGTGCGCGCATTCATGCACACGTGAGTGCACACACAAAAACTGTTTCTCCAACTCAAAGCAATAGTGCTGAGAAGCTTACAAAATGTTTGTGGGTATGTAGTGTGTCGGTACATGTGTGTATGTAATGTTTATGCTTGTAATACCTGTAAGCATAAACCCATGTTAAATGTATGTGTGCAGATGCTCAGATATGTGATTGAATTCATGTACGCGTGTTTGTGTGTGCATACTTGTGCCTGCAGGTGTGTGTACCTGTGACAAAAAGTGATAAATGAGGACCAGAGCAGGTGAGGTACTATCTGCACACACACACACACACACACACACACACACACACACACACACACACACACACACACACACACACACACACACACACACACACACACACACACACACTCTCTGCAGAATATGCTGTATATGCATTTCACTCATGCCCACACACACATCATACATGCATTTGATACGCACGCATGCACCCACCCACACACACACACACACAAACACAAACAAACAAACTTGACAGAAAGGTGGCTGGACAGAAAGACCAAAAGGAGAGGAGTGAGCAAAAGAAAGAGAGAAGAAGAGAGAGAGAGAGAGAGAGAGAGAGAGAGAGAGAGTGTGTGTGAGAGAGAATCATGTGATTCAATATATACTTTCTTCTGTGAATGACTGAGCTCGTCACAGTTAGAAAAGAGAAATAAGAGATACGAAAAAAGTGTGATCATGGACCAGTGAGATAAACTGATAATTAGTGCTAATCGAATACCATCGCCTAGCAACAGCCATGGAGCGGTTACAGAGAGGTAATTAGCGCTATATTTATCCTCTCTGATTCTGTCTCATCTCAGATTGGCTGATTGGGGAGTTAGTGTCTGTGTGTGTGTGTGTGTGTGTAAGAGTATGAGAAATGGCTCAATTGGATGAGTCAATGTGAATATGATGGAGCATGTTTATGAACCTCAGTGTGAATAAATGAATGTGTTCATGTTTAGTGTGTGTGTGTGTGTGTATGTATGTGTGTGCATGTCGACATAAGTGGGAGCTTATCTTTCTGTGTGTGTTTGCACGTACTCATGTACGCTGCATTATGTGGCATGACAGCGGAGACCACGGCCCAGCAGTGAGTGCGGTGAGGTGCAGGGGAAGCAGACAAGATCTGTGGGTGTGTGTGTGTGTGTGTGTGTGTGTGTGCACGCGCGCCTGCGTCAGTCTTGCTGTGTGCGTGTCCTGCCTCTCTGCTCAGCAGAGCCTGGGGTCAGGACTAGCAGGGCAGGGGTCGTGCTACCTGGGCTGCCGGTTTGGGCAGGTCAAAGGGTATTTTCTGGCGGATTTTGTCCGGTAGCTGCGTGAGGACCTCTGCCTTGAGCCTTCGGATCATAATCTGACTCAGTCTCTGATGCAGCTCGTCCAGATTAGACGCCCCGCGACAATCCCACTGACGCCTTCTCCCAAAGAACCTGGACACACACACACGCACACTCAGTCACGTCACGGAGCTGCGCGTGACTACCGGGCAGGGCGTCTGGACGTAAACGGCATTTTCCTGAGCTCAGCACACGTGTGCGGATCACGTGACCATTTTCAAAATGCGTCAACTTTACGGATCAGCAGACTTTCCCCATCCAGACTAGACATTTCACCATTTATTAAGAAGTAAAGTTGAGTGGTAAACTTTGAGATTAGTGCATACTTCAGGTGTCAAATCATCAAAGACTTTATTATTTAAAAAAAAAGCACTTACTGATATAATTTACACTAAACTAATTAGAAAAATGTATAAATAATTTGCAATAAATTAGCATAAAACAAGCATCACTTAAACTGAGCATTATGCAACAGCAAGCGCTGTGCATAAACGATGCTCATTACTCTGAGCGTTAACAATGAGGGTCTTACTTGTAGTGAGCATTGCAGTATGTTTTAGCGTAGTCACTCCAGGATCCGAAACGCCTGGGATACAGCGCGTCTACCTGCATGAAGAGCTGATGGAGGGAGGGAGAGAGGGAGAGAAGAGAGGGGAGAGAAATGTGAATAGAGAATTGCCTTTCTGTATCTTCACTGAACAAGCCCCACCGTCACCACCTGCTCAGAATGACTGTTTATGTTCACATCCATAAATGTCTGACTGCTGTGAACGAAAAAAATGTAAAACAAGTAGGAAAAAAATAAAAATCTCTCACACACACACACACACAAGCATGTTGATTTGCATCAGTCATTGACAAAAAAAATAAAATAAACAAATAAATCAGCAAAAACAAAACATAATTAATTACGTGCTTTCTGTTTCTAATTAAGCTCGTTTTTTCTGAAGCCAATGTGCTTCCATTTTTGAGCAGGATTTCTTAGTAGCCTCTCCACCACAGCTAACAAGCACAATCAAACAGGAACAGACTGGTGTTCTGGCATCACCCAGGCCGCCTACAGGTTTCTTATTATACACAGCAAAAAGCAGACAAACCGCATAGGGGAGGGAGAGGGGTGTGTGTGTGTTGGGGGTGGGGGGGTTGTGTTGAAATCATAACTCCGATTTTCTCCATCAGTATCATTGGAGCCTCTACATCATCTCAGCAGCAGCGGTTTTTACAGAAAAAGACCTGCAACTTGGACCGGCTCCTATGTGGGAGTAGGAAGAGAGAGAGAGGTGAGGGAGGGAAAGAGAAAGAGAGAGAGAGAGAGAGGGAGGCTTCAGCCAGCGAGGGCGAGCAGGACTCTGCTAATGCTGTTGTATGGGAATGTTCTCACGGCAGAAAATCACAGTCCCCTCACACGGCACCGGGGAATGGCGGTGGAAATAGCCGGGGCAGAGAATGCAAATGGCAACTCAGCTCCCCATTATTCACTGGTTCTCTAGTTGCTCACTCACGGCACTGAAGGTTCACCCCAGCCTCCTCTGAGAAGTGGCCATCGGTGTCTGGCGTGGCGCTCCAGAAGCTTCAATAGCGTGATTTGTTTTGGAATAATAACCAGCAATTATTTGAATCCAGGTTCTAACTGCTCATTTCTCTCAGCAAATGTGTTCATCAAAGCTTGGCATAATGCCACTAAATAAAACGAGAGATGGGAAGAGAAAGGGAAGGAGAGGGAGGGAGAAAAAGAGAGGGAGGGAGAGAGTCAGACGGAGACACACACACTCACACACACTCACACACACACACTCACAGCACTGTTACTGTCTCTGACCCAGGTCTCCAGCAGTAAATCATCTCTTTTCAGCCCCCGCTGTCTGCGGCGAAGCCGTCGCCCAGTCCCCAGCCCCGAGGTGAAGTTAGCGCCTCCACCCGCACCACACGAAGGCCCAAAGGACGAGGCCACAGGGGGCAAGGACGGGCGGGGACACGGGCGTCCACCTTACGCACACACTGCTGCGTGCCTTCAAGGCATAGTGTATGCAGCTGATTAGCCTCCAGTGAAAACATACGTCCAGTTTATCTCTCTCTGCCTATTTAAATATTTTTTTTTGAAGGTGTGCAGTTCTAGAGACCCTCACACCGCGCCGACACACAGGATGCATCTCTAAACAAATCTTAAGCGGCGTTGTGGGTGTAACTATAGCGTAAGTTTACTATAGTGTGTTCTTCTTTATTATCTGTGAGAGGCAATTGGTTATAGCAAAGCAGCGTGCCAAGGTGTACTAGCCCGATTAGCACCTCGTTACGCTGGAAATGTTACCTAGCTAACTTCAGCCCTTATTACATTCATCACATTCATGAAGATTAAACACGGTCATCCTCTTGATATTGGCTTACGTATTAATTTTAATATGAGCTACTCTTCCGTCCTGGTTGGTGAGCAGATGGCTAAGGATAGCCGCATAAATGAGTTATAATGCAAATCCGATGAAACAAATGTCTATAATGAACACCGTCACCCCTAGCTGACGGAATGAAACTAATGCCTTGCATTAGCGAGGAGGGTTTGAGCGAGACGCTGGGCTCTCGACGTCTGCCGACGCTCTCTCAGCCTCTTTGAGCCGTCTGTGCTTAAGGGTGTTCACGCTGAGCAGGCACTGAGTGTGCACGGGAGGGCAAGAAAAAGCGTGCACGCAGAGCCGGAGAAGAGCGTGCACGGGAGGGCAAGAAAAAGCGTGCACGCAGAGCCGGAGAAGAGCGTGCACGGGAGGGCAAGAAAAAGCGTGCACGCAGAGCCGGAGAAGAGCGTGCACGGGAGGGCAAGAAAAAGCGTGCACGCAGAGCCGGAGAAGAGCGTGCACGGGAGGGCAAGAAAAAGCGTGCACGCAGAGCCGGAGAAGAGCGTGCACGGGAGGGCAAGAAAAAGTGTGCACGCAGAAGCAGGACAAGAGTACAGAAAACTCAACAAGCCTCCTTTTCTGCGATTCTATTGGCCGATGCCATTCTGTGGCACGTTACGTGGGTACGTGCCCCGGGGGCATCCTGGACAGCAGGGCAGTTTAACCCTTTCCTTTACCGCGGCAGGACACTGCCGCAATGTGTCTCCGCGGTCTCGGGAGCCTCCGTGATTCAAACGCACGGCGGCTTGAAGCCCTAGACATCCCCTGGAACAGGGAGGAAGAGTGCGACGGTGAGGATGATGATGATAAAGATGGGTGTCGTCACCCGTCATGCTCCGGATGACATTCTGATTGTTAACGGCACTTTAGTGGAGCTGTGTAATGGCGCTCGGGGGCGTTCCAGGGGTGCAGACTGGGAGGACCCTGCTGTGGTGACACCATTTGTGGGCTTCTGTAATAGCGGCCGCTATGCTAGGCTTCCAGCTTAATGACACCACTACCGATCAGTCACTTTTTCATGTTTACCCACAGTTCCACCTTTCTCCCCCTGAATCCGGGAAAAGATTCGGTTCCATTTTCCATGCTCTAGCCACTTAGAAAGCCTGACTTGACCGAGAGAGAGAGAGAGAGAGAGAGTGTAAGAGGAGTTGGTTATGAACATCTGAAGTCCATTCATGGCTATTTTGCCATTATTACCCTCTTAATGAATGTGTCCTCGCTTCTTCTGTCCTAGCGGACATCTCTCTTTGCGTAGCTTCTCCAATGAGAAGCAGTTCCGTTTCCCCCTGTACACTGTAGGGTGCAACCTAATCACCAGCCTTCAGATGACCCTGGCAGCGGTGCCGCTCTGGACGGGACCGTGTCCTGCCGCGTCCCGCCGCTTCCTGCGACGCTCGCCGTCCAAGCCGCCCCGCAGCTGCCCAGAAGAGCGTCCCGGAGCCCTTCCCCTGCGCACGGCCAGGCCAGGGCTGCGGTCCAATCCCCAGCAGATGGTTGAACCGCGCTGGAAAGAGACGTCGCGGCGGGGCGATCTGCGACATCCGTCACGAGTTCGAGAAGAAGCAGGCGAGAGAGTCTCGTTTCTCCATGCTGTTGGGGAGCGGCGGTTTCCGAGCGGGTTCTGCTCCCTGGTCTCCGATGCTCTGAGGAGGCTCGGGGGGCTTCCGTGGTTTAGGCTCGAGCGCAGTCTGCTGTGCCACCCCACCAAAAACGTTGCCCCTGTTATCTGTGTTCAACGCCCGTCTCCAGAGGCCCGTGGCTCACCACACATGGACGCGTTCTTCTAGATGCCAGCTCGCTCCGGTCCCAGCACCCATTCGACCCACTGCGGCATATGGAGGCGTGGCCTACCTGGGCTGGTGACTGGTCAGTGCTCCGTCCATTAAGGGCTCACTATGTACAAATCAAAGCCGACCCATACGTGGTCGATATCGCTGGCATCTGTAGGACAGAACACATGAAAGCGGTGCTCCCTCTGGAGAGGGACGAAGGGACTCCGTCCAGGCCCTGTGTGGTGTGCGGTCCCGGCCCATTGGCTTAGAGCCGCGGGGCAGCTGCGGCCTCCTGCCCCCGCACAGATGGTATGGTGGTGATACCAGCCGCTGCATTACGTTTTAGCCACTTCGCGTTCCTTTATCTTCCCCGAGCCAGTATGCGGGGTGGCAGCGATAGGGATGGTGGATCTGTGAGCGATGACTGCTTCAGAACAGAGTGCGCTGCTGCACCTGGACTCTTACCTTTCACCCAAGGGCCGTCAGAAGCACGTGTAAATTGCCCTTGGCGTTCATCAGCATATTCCATCAGCACGTGCTCCCTCTGCTACACCTTATGACCTTGAGGGTCTGGCTGGCGTGTTATGCTCAGTGACACTTTTAGACATGTCGGAGATCGACTTGTGTGTCTGCATGTTACGGGAAGAAGGATCCGGGTCAGCGCTACTTCAAACGGAGGTTCTAACACCGGACAGCGTGTGCGGTTTCTCTGGCAGAGCGGGTGGCTGGACACTCCATCTATGCGGGCGTGCTCGGAGGGCTTCTCCACTCATAGATCTGCGCCTGTGCCATTTGGCCACCAGCCAGCTGACTTGGCGGAGTGATTCCAGGTCAATATTTCTCCCTTTAACGAGATGAGGGTTGGCAGTTCTAGGGGTTGCACCCAACACCCCTAGGGGTGACCGAAAAGCCCCCTGCGGTGACCCCAAATGCACGGAGCATCTCTTGGCTGCTTACTCTCATTCATCAGTTCGTACCGGCAAAGTCTTCGCCACGCTGGAGCACAGAAACACGGCTCGGCATCTCAAAGTTTACGCGCGGAACTGTGGTCTTTCCGGATCTTTCCGATCTTTTCACACTGACGTGTGTTGCCTAAAAAATGTCTCAGGATAGAAACAGTGAAGCGTGGAGGTTTATGTAGGAAGCTCACGTTCCCTGTGCCAACGCTTCCCCAACTCTGCACTCTGACAATCACAGAATTAGCAGTTAGCAACAGAGACACTTCAGAACGTTACCTGTTAGACCGCCCAGGTTGTCGTGATTAAATGTGCATGCTGGAACTCCATCTAAATAAATGTTGTAATTGTCCTGAAATTAAGTGGAAGACTGCAGAGTAACAAACTGCGGGGTAATTACCTCTCTGCTTTATAACCTTGTTATGGAAACAAACATGTACCGAAAGCTGTGGCTCTGGCTAATATCTTCTCCTCTACTGCGTTTCGATAGATGTAAAAAATAATTATATAAAAAGCAAATTAATCCCGGTTTAACTGCTGTAAAAGGCAGTGAAGTATTTTAGCATGTTTCAAAGAGTACCCAGTTAACGGGGAAAGCTGATCGGATTATTTCTTTATTTTGTGTGTATCCCAAAGAAAGACCCCTTGCTGTGGCTAGTCTCTCCGCTAACGACTAGCTGTCACCGTTTCTTTTGGAGTGGAGTACTGCATTTTGTGCCTCTGCAGTGCTACTCCCGTCTCCACAGATGTGCGGTGCGAGGCCAAGACTCTGGGTCTACAGGACCACCAAGACTCTGGGTCTACAGGACCACCAAGGGCAAAGACGACGCTGCCGCTGGCATTACACCAAGTGCCGAAACGAAAATAAATAAATAAAGGTGTTTTACTTTACATAAGCTGTTTCTCGTAGCTAACTTGAAATTATGGTTAAAATCACGAACTATTGTGAGTTACTCCCTTTTTCACACCATTACTCCCTTTGTCACGACTTATGGTGTTTAACACGAACTGGCTGTTATTACAGTGGAGCATTAGTTAGAATACAGAACACAAAGTTCTAAGTGTACAGGGTCAGTGATGATTTAGTAATAGACCTTTAAGAAGAACTGGGACAAACAGAAGAGGTGGTGGTGGATTTAATGCCCCTCCCCCTCCCCCATGCGCGACACACACACACACACACACACACACACACACACACACACACACACACACACACACACACACACACACACACAGTGGAGATATTCAAGTTCCTGGGCACCGTCATGTCCAGGAATCTGTGTGGGAGAAGAAAACGTTCTCCTCTGACAGCGGGGGGACATAGGAGAGAGCGTTCTTCCTGCGACAGCCGAGGAACATTTCGACCTGCCCGCAGAGTCCCGTGTTTGTCGAGTCCTTCTTCACAGAACCATCTGCCTTGGATCCTCCTCCTCACCAGAACGAGCCCCGACCCCGGCGCGGGATCAGGACGGCGGAGAGCATCGCAGGGCGGAGTCAGCCAACGCTCCAGGACATCTACAACAGCCGGGTGATGAATGGCGCTGGCAGAGACACCAGCTCACCCCTCTCATCCTGGATATCCTCCCTCCCAGCCCCGTCCCTCTGGCAGAAGACTCAGGGCCATCAAAGCCAGCGCAACCAGACATGCAAACATCTTCTCCCCCCAGGGCTGCAGGGCTCAAGCACCACAGAGCACTTTGCCGATTAAGCTGTTCTTTAAACTTTCAACCTTAAACGAATCAACAACCTCCCTTCCTATGCTACAGCAACCTCTTTGTAGCGCTTTCAAACTGTACAAACTTTGTAATTTTTTATTTTTTTTGCAAATGTTCATATAATTCTGTAATATAATTTTGTACACAATAGTTTTTTGTTTACTCTGACCTGAATATGTATAGATATCCATACATGCGCCTATATTCACAAATCCCTACATGTCTAAGCTGCCCCTGCCAGCTCTATACTGCCTTTATTCTTTATCTGAACTCAGTTTATTGTATTTGTGGTTTTCTAGTTAAATACCTGGGAATCGTTTGCAGTATGTTACATACTGTAAGTGCACTCACCAAGACAAATGTCTTGTATGGTTAACATATTTGGTGAAATAAAGTGACAGATTCTTGTTGCCATGGCAGCACTCCTCCTCTAGGTGACGTTTACCTCTTCTGGCCTGCCCAGTGCCGGAGTCCCCGTGAGCAGTATGGCCCGTTTCGTCATCTGGATGACCGGCACCAGGATCTTGGTGCGGGCTGCGTTCCTGGACTTCAGGTAGTGTGACTCGTCCACTATGACGACTCCGAACTGCCTCGCGTTCAGAGCTTCCACCAGGGGGCGTGCGTCTGTGGTGAGCAGCCCGTAGCCCAACACCGTCACCTTACTCTGGCTAATCCCACTACGAGAACACAGACAATATAATCACCAACTCCTCCACGTTTCCCCAATGTGGTTTGGCAGGAAGCGGACACATTCACAGTGGTATGCGGATTAAAAATAACACACAAGTGATCCACAATCTCAAATCAAACAAACCAGCGTTTCAGCTCTATCCATTCTGGGCTAGTCTAAAGAATAATCCACCAACGTCACTTCTTGGGTTCACCGAATACGGTGACAGTCCTCATAATGTCAGCCATATAACAATAAAATAATTTAAAAAATCAACATTTGCACATTTGTCCTGCAAGCCAGTGGAATTAAAGCATTACGCGCACAGCTGCAAGGCTGCTGAGAAGTCGTTGCCATGGCAGCAAGTCACCGGTTGGTTTGACCTGAAGCTGGGGTCCTCTGGAATCTGTAAAAGCTCTTTTTAGAAAAACCCAGACGGCAACAGGAAGTGCGAGAGTCTACATACCCGTACCCTGAAACACCCTGAGCCCTCATGCTTACGTCCCGTGCGTTGACCCCCCCCCCCCCCCCCAACACACACACACACAGTGTGCTATGCCGCAGAAAGGGTGGAGAAGTTAGCGTTAGTGGAGCGCCTGTGTGTGGGTTGGCGCGCCTGGGCTCTGGATGACCTCAGCAGAAGGTGAAGATGTCAGATCTGCTTTACCGAGTCCTCCACAGTTCACGGGGTGTTAAAGGACTCCCGGTGAGCTAGTTAGCCACTGGAGCTCCAATCATGTTAATGTTAATAGAATTTACCGATTACATCAGAATTACTGAAGGCATTTTTCTGTGCTGGAAAATTATTAATCTTTCTTAAATCTTTTCTAAAAACAAGCAAGCAATCCCCCAAAACAAAACAAGCCCTTTCACTAACACAAAAAAAAAAAACCCAAAAACAAAACAAAACCCCTGCTTGTGTAATTTCGCCTTGTCGGAAGAAGCGCACTTCCGTGACGGAGCCCCGCTGATTAAGCTGTTCCGCATAACCACGGCAAATCACCTCATCGTTTCACCCAGTTCAGCTGCACCATCGCGGGACTGACCCGGGAACCGTAACGATCAGGAAGAGAATGGAGGGAGGGCGGTGGGTGCATACGTGATGTCGGCTTTGCTCTCCACCAGGTTGATGTCCTGGGGGCCCAGCTCGGGAACCCAGCGCTCCAACTCCTCCATCCAGGGGTACTTGAGGGAGGAGGGCACCACGATGAGGAGGGGCCACTCGTGCCTGTACAGGTAGGCCACGGAGATGGCCTGCACCGTCTTGCCCAGGCCCATCTACCACAGAACGCACACACACACACACACACACACGGGGAGGCTCAACACGCCGGGCTGATGCACGAGGCTTTATGAACTTTATGAAGAAGGGGGTTAATACACGGGCTAATTTGCAGGGTTCATACATGGTGTTAATATGCGGGGTGAGTGCTCAGGGCTACTTCGACATGATGGTCGGTGTTAATCAGGTTTGAGGTCGGCAACAACAGCAACAAAAAAATCAATTCAGGAGAGAGTTCAGTTCAGGTGAATGAAGGTATTTGTAAATATCTGCTAAAATGTCCTCTATGTGTGATTAGCAATTACACTTAAATTTAGCTCATTACACCCTGAATTTATTTTACAACTTTAAAGTGACATGAATGCAAATTGTTACCTCTCCCCAACACTCACATACACATTCACCATATATTAAATACATCAAATTCAAATTTTGCAACAAGGTGCTTACCTCATCAGCAATCAGGCACCTGTAAAACGAGAATGAGGGACAGGCAGTTAAATAAGAAGGAATTATTGTTCACTACCCCAATTCAAGACATCAATTTCAACACCAAACAGTGACTCCGGAGGTGATCCTCACCTACGGTCATCCGTTAAGCACTGGCCCAAATAATTACCCTGCAAATGACGTTTTTAATTTCTTCCCCCCCAACCCGAATCGATGTCTGGGGAGGCAGGCGGAGCGTGAGGATATTGATCCAGCCGTTACTGTGGAAGCAAGGCTTCCCGTCGAGCACGCCTTGCTCAATATCGTCCGCACACGCCTCAACTCAAGAGCCAATTTAACCGGAACGACCATGGCCGAAAACCCGGGGGGCAATCTCGGAGCCGGTTGGGCAGGAGATTCAAAAACGCTCCGACAAACAGGAGTACTACACTAACGCAGATCACCACCACCGCAAATCAATGGGCAGATTCCAGCCAGTCAAAACACACAGCTCAAACTAATGGACAGCAATCGCCTTTACTCTGTGTGTGTGTGTGTGTGTGTGTGTGTGTGTGTGTGCTCGCTCGTGAATGTGTCCACGTAAACAAGATATTCACAAACTGCGGACTTGTTTCTGCAGGAAGCCTTACATTTAAATATAACCCGGTATCGTCTTTTTATTGAAATCTCATTCATGTCCTGAAAATTGTTCGTGTATTCGTGTGAAGGTAATCACGCGTTGCTTTCCTCTGCATCTGCAGTCGTTCTATTAGTCTGTGGCCCAAAGGTTTTGATCGCCGTGTTTCTAAATTGATCCTTCACGAGCAGGGCCACAATCAGCGCTCCGATCCCGACACTCTGGAGGTGGCGGCGGGGGCCTCGCCGGGGCCGTTTCGTGTCGGTCGGCCAGAGCTAATGCCACTTCCGCTCGTGCGCCTCATGAGGGAGATTTCGTCCTCTCCTTTAATCTTCATTTGAGAGACGCGAGAGCGCGGCGGTGATCGCCCGCCGAGACGCCGAGGGAGCCGTGGCGGATCCGGTGAGCCGGGCTAAGCTGAGGATTTGCACAAAACAAATGAAGCGGTTTTGTAAGTACCGGCGAGAATGAGAGCGCCTCGTGGCTGTGGTTAAATGGAGATTTACTACTGTTTGTGGCCCCACGGTCCACAGTCCTACTTTCAGATACGTGAGCCTAATGAGAGCGAGAGAGAGACAGAGAGAGAGAGAGGGAGGGAGAGAGAGAAATTGGGAGCGAGACCCAGGAGAGAAAAAGACAGATGCAGACAGACAGATGCCGACAGACAGACACCCTGGTGAGGAGGATGAGGGAGCAAGGTGGTATGAGTGTCAAAAAGGAATACACACACTCCGTCTTCAGTTCACTTTCTTACAAGGGAGAACACGATTAATGACCTCTATACTGCAGGTGATTTTTCTAATTGATGTAGCATTTCCTCAGGTGTGTGTGTGTGTGCACGTCCAAGTATTTACACGTGTATAGGTGTGTGTGCCATTTTCACACTCATTAATCACTCTTCTTTAAATAACCAAGCGTGTGCCAAGAGCAGCACCGCCTCCGGGAGGAGCTGGTGTTTCCGTCCGACGGCTCCACCTCAGGACCTCCCCCTCGTCTGCTCGGCTTTCCACGGTGTCTGTGAGCAGCGGGGGGGTCCAGCTGCCGCCCATCAGCCCAGCCCAGGGGTTCGGCCGCGCACCACATGGCCAAGGAGTTCAGAGACCTGTCCGTATCGTCCGTATTCATCACACGCTCTCCGATTTTTGCCTCTGTGTTGCTGGGACAAACGGTAAAGGCTGCCAGGACGGAAAAGATAATGGACCCACTGCAGAGCCAAGGGGAACTCACCCCTTAAGCTTCTTTTTTTTTTTTTTTTAGCCTACAAACAGGTATTATCACGCGTTAAAGCGGCAGCGAAGGCTTCGCTCGTTCTTCGGTCTCTCCGACTTGCTTCGCGGTGTCTTTAATCACCTCTGTATCTTTCCCTTCGCGTTCAATTGCTCCCACAATTACAACACAATTATACGCGCCCCTACCGAAGTGCCTAGCCATGGCCTTGCCAGTCCTGATCAATGACATTGATCGGCTCGGCGGCCTCGCCGGATACGCTCCTGCCACCGCAAGGCGGGCACCGGCAACTGCTGCGATAGCAGGTTGATGCAGCAGGCTGCGTTCAGGCCCCATTAAGCCTCGTAAATGTGTCAGCATGCTATATGCTAATCTGGGGTCCCGTGGCACCTGCACTCGTCAATGTGCGGTTTCACACTTAAACATCACCATCAGCAGGGCCGATTAATCCAATCAGGGCGTATGCGCGCGTACACACGCGTGAAGAATCGTCTCCTTGACTGCCGATCTGAAAACCGCAACCTGTGTGCTTACGTCACTTCTCAAAGGGACAGGGGAGAGGTCGCATCGTGTCTGTACGAATCACATCCCGGGGGCGTTGTGTCTGGCATCGCTTCGCCATCAGATAACTCCAAAAGGAAAAGGTTTCCTGGTTTCGCCAGCCCAAAATGTTCCCATATTTTTCATAATATCGATCTACATTTAGATTCTTTCTCTTTAAACCCAATCATGAATGTGATTGGGTCGTTAGTGTGTAAATATGAAGACGGAGCATTTGATGCACTCCGGTGCCCCTGACAGTGTTAGTAAACCATGGTATAAGGCACTGCTGAAACTGTCTGAAAGTCAAAACCAGAACCCTAAGAATAGTCTACACTTCTAGCATCTCTGCGCTGCCTGCTCACAGCATGTTCGCTATGAGATTTTGTCCCTTTGTGTGTGTGTGTGTGTTGCACTTCTATAAGGAGAGCAGGTCTGCTGCAGGGCGTGTTATTGAATTGTGGAGAAGGAGAGAGTGTGAGAGAGAATCAATATGTCAAAAAAACAGTGAGAGGTTATATTCTGCTGTAAAAAAAGCACGGAAATACATCTAATACCACCACAAGAATCACTCGAGTCAAAACAGACACTTTCAACACACACAAGCACTTACAAACATTAAAAACAGATAATGGAAAAATAGTATATTTGAGTTTGACTTTTCCTTCTTCTGTTGTAGATGTCTGAAAGAAAATGAGATGCCTGAAAAGAAAAAACCCTAGATCATAACCACAATGCTATCAACTATCAAAACCACAATGTTAACTACAGTGAGGAAAATAAGTATTTGAACACCCTCCGACTTTGCAAGTTCTCCCACTTAGAAATCATGGAGGGGTCTGAAATTTTCATCTTAGGTGCACGTCCACTGTGAGAAACATAATCAAAAAAAAAAATCACAATGTATCATTTTAAAATAAATTTTTTCTGTGTTACTGCTGCAAATAAGTATTTCAACACCTGTAAAAATCAAAGTTAATATTTGGTACAGTAGCCTTTGTTTGCAATTACAGAGGTTGAATGTTTCCTGTAGTTTTTTACCAGGTTTGCACACACTGCAGCAGGGATTTTGGCCCATTCCTCCACACAGATGTTCTCCAGATCAGCCCGGTTTCTGGGCTGTCCCTGAGAAACACAGAGTTTGAGCTCCCTCCAAAGATTTTCTATAGGGTTTAGGTCTGGAGACCAGAACCTTGATATGCTTCTTACGGAGCCACTCCTTGGTAATCCTGGCTGTGTACTTTGGGTCGTTGTGTTGAAAGACCCATCCATGACCCATGTTCCATGATCTAACTGAGGGAAGGAGGTTGTTCCCCAAAATCTCACAATACATGGCCCTGCACATCCTCTCCTTAATACAGTGCAGTCGTCCTGTCCCGTGTGCAGAAAAACACCCTCAAAGCATGATGCTTCCACCCCCATGCTTCACAGCAGGGATGGTGTTTTGGGGATGGTACTCATCATTCTTTGTTCTCCAAACATGGCGAGTGGAGACATCATCTGACAACAGAACTTTCTCACATGACTCCTTTGGATAATCTGAATGGTCATGGGAAAACTTGACAGGCCTGGAAGTGTGCTGATTTAAGCAGGGGAACCTTCCATGCCATGCATGACTTTAAACCATGATCTCACATGGAGCCCCAGTACGAGGAACATTGACAGTCAGGTTTAGCTTCGTCCATTTTCTAATAATTGCTCCAACAGTTGATCTTTTTTCACCAAGCTGCTTGGCATTTGCCCCGTAGCTCTTTCCAGCCTTGTGGAGGTCTACAATTTTGTCTCTGGTGTCTTTGGACAGCTCGTTGGTCTTAGCCAAATTAGTAGTTGGAGTCTTACTGATTGTGTGGGGTGGACAGGTGTAATTATGCAGCTAACGACCTCAAACAGGTGCTTCTAAGTTAGAAAAATAGGCTAAGTGGAGTGGAGGTGGACTTTTTAGAGGTGGACTAACAGGTCTTTGAGGGCCAGAGTTTTTGCTGATTAGCAGGTGTTCAAAAACTTATTTGCTGCAGTAACACACAAATAAATTATTTAAAAAATCATACATTGTGATTTATGGATTATGTCTCTCACAGAGGACATGTACCTAAGATGAAAATTTCAGACCCCTCCATGATTTCTAAGTGGGAGAACTTGCAAAGTCGCAGGGAGTTCAAATACTTATTTTCCTCACTGTATCATAACCACAATGCCAACCATCGTAGCCACAATGCTAACCATCATAATCACAATGCTAACCATCATAATCACAATGCTATCACAATAACACTACCTGTTAGGCACAATGCTATCCAACAGCATCTGTAAATATTCTATATAGTAAATTATCATTGCATTTATTTTCTTAGGTTGCTTAATTTCATTGAAGCTTTACTGAGAATCTTATTTATTATGAGTTTACAAATCTGTAATAGATGATTTAAGAAAACACTTAAAAATACAATGAACTAGCTACAGTGCCTTGCGAAAGTATTCGCCCCACTTGAACTTTTTCAACCTTTTGCCATATTTCAGGCTTCAAAGATATAGTAAAATTTTTGTGAAGAACAAGTAGGATACAATCGTGAAGTGGAACGAAATTTATTGGATATTTAAAACGTTAACAAATAAAAAAACTGAAAAGTGAAAACTACTTTCGCTAGTAGTAGTACTTTCTCATGTCCCTAAACAAAGATTTTACAACAGATAATGACTGTCTCAAAACCTGGAGGTTCTACCTTCAGTTCTTCCATTCATCCACAATGATCTCCACTTTTTATGTATTCAGACGTAGGTTAATTGCTAGTTCACCGTTTTTACTGATTGATTCACCACCTGCTCATAACCAGTGTCATTATCATCTGTGATGAGGCCTATTACTGTGGCATCATCTGCATATTTCACAATTTTAACCGATTCATTGTCAGATACCAGATCATTAGTATATAGAGAAAAAAGCAACACAGTACACAGGCTTGAGGCACACCCATGTTAAAAGACCAACACTGTGATGCTGAAGACCGTTTCCTTCCACTTACAAAGGATGAAAACTAAAGAGATAAAACCAGGTTAATGGTGAAACACACTAAGCTTTGAAAGAGCTGGATGATACTGTATTTGATAGCAAGGTCTAAATGTCTCAAATGGTGCTAAATAGACTTCATTAACAGAACTGTCAGCCCTCTTGATTTGCTTGCTAACCAAAGTGATACGAATCCCATACTCGAGGGTAATGTGACTTAAGATGGGAAAGGATAATATGTTCAAATGCCCTCATAGCAATCACAGCAACTGCTGTGTGGTTTTAGCAAATTAAAGCACAGGGACAATAAGTGATTGTTTAAAACATTGTGGCACAACACACTGACTCAGAGCAAACAATGGGCTCGCCAAGACTGAGAATAAAAACTAGTGGATTAGGTGCAAGGAAATACCATTTCAATGAACACACCCAACCTGTATTGACATAAAATCATTATTTTGATAACTTCCTTCTGAATACATTCAGGTGGAATTGGAAATGTGTTGTTTAAATAAAAGAGCAGAATACATTTACACAGTATTTGTGACACGTTTTTCAGTAAGAGAGTTGTTCTTGAATCTTTTTTGTTGTTGCCTCTTCTAGCCCAAAGCACAGAAGCATAACATGATGTGGGATGCTGGATATGTGCGGAGCCACTTAGAGGGAACCACCTCATTGATCTTAATGCCCTTATCCTCCACCATCAACCGAGTGCAAAACTGGGCCATTAACACTTTTAAATGGACTTCACTTTATTCCATTTGAAACGGGGTGGTAATTTGTTTGCACAGATGTTATGATGCAAAAACTTGAAAATGAGCTGAATTTCTCAGCCTGCTAATGCAGTATCTCCCAATCTACGCCTAAATGGTCATAAGCGCTCAAAAATTAATGTCTGCGTTCCTGGATATGTGACGCATACATCCAAGAAGCAAATAATCCCCAAAAAAACATTAATAGAGTCACTAGCAATAATACTAAACAGAGCAGATACCAGAACAATCCATTAATATGATTACCTTAATTCATCATTCATTATGTGGCTGATTGACAATCCAATATCACAGTACAGTCTCACAGCTCTATAGATTAAGCATGTACACCGGGGATACATGATCAGATATTTTCAGCCATGGATCTGTCTCTGGATATTTACCAGGAACACAGAAGCACACAGAGCCAAATTAAACAAACTGGTCACACAAGCACAGGGGATAAAGCAGTGCTTATTACGTTATAAAAAAAAAAACAAAGGTTCGATTAAGCAACATGTCGCATAGACTTGCTCATGTAATTAATGAATATTAGATGATTTGTGGTTTTCAATCCGCTAGAACATAATGCCCTGCAGTCATACAAGAAAAAGAAAGAGTGGTGAGGAAACAAATGAATGCATTTAAGGTCAGACGAAGGGCATCGCATCACATTCAGAGTAAGCACATCAAATAAGTCTTCAGCATGTGGCACAGTACACCCTTTAGACTGAACTCAGTAGTGGGAGTTGTCTAATATCTTCATTTTCTCCTCATCGCTATCAGGGAAACATATCCACAGGGAAACAGGTGTAAATAAAACAGAGGGCCCGTCTGTCTGAGTATGGGTCTAATTAACTACCTGACCTGTATCTTAGTGAACAGAGCATCTCGTGTCCTGCTATCGATCTGCCCCTCATCAAAGCATCTTTGAGGTCTCTGACCTGCCGCCATCAGGGCTCAGATCGACTGGGAGGAGGAATAAATTACAACGTGCCGGTCTCTCTTACTCAGTGTTACTACACAAACCTTTTTCTTGTGCCTAAAACCACCTTATAAACTTCAAGACAATCTCACAGCGTGAGGTCTGAACTTTGCTCTATAGGACAATGATATAACGGTATAATTATACTGTAATGAAAGTCATTATTATTATTATTATCATTATTATTATTGGTAAATGTGCACAGTGCTGACTGACCTTCCATGTCTCGACAGGGCGAATCTGACACCCTCGCGTTGAAATGGCATCAGTCTCTTCTGTAGTTTCTCTGGGAGGTGTAGTAAGTCTTCATCTCCACCGTGGAAAGGGTCCTGCGTCTTCTCTGAGGCCTTAATCATATTTATTAAAAACTTTGGCTAACAGTTTATTATTAAGTAGTCAAGCCTTAGTCACGGACGGTAGTCACGCTTCAACACTCGCTAGTTGGGACAACTTAATCCACATTTTTAGAACAAGACATGAGAAGCCAGTTAGCTAGCTTTTAAAATAAACTCTTGGACTGAGTTTTTGCACGTTTAGGAGCACTCCTGCTGTTTACAAATGAATGACATTGCAATATGCCCGAATTAAACGTATTTCCAAACGCTAGCTAACTAACTAGACCGCCGCGCTCCTTGTTTACATCTTCACAAACGGCCATGACCAGTTTGACGTTTCGCGCCTTTCCGAGAGAAAAACGTCTACGTCGCGCCTACGTCATTTTCCTGCGACACACGTATAAATTGACGTGTAAAAACGTTCCATTAGACAAATATAAGTTATAACAGCGATGTGATACGTAACCGTGGCGATACAAACGCCATTTCGTTAATAATGAGAATAGTTTACAGCGATTTACGCTAGCATGTAACTATTCCATCCAATATCCGATTTCTTTAAGACTGAAATAACAGCTAATTCCATTTATTTTATTGTTTCAGAGTATTTCGTGTTTATACGGATGAATATTTATGATTGATATTAACTATGTTTGCAATTATTTGGACTATACATTGACTTTATTATACATATTAGACACATTTAGTTAATAAGAACCGCCACTTTGAATGCAACCCGTTAAGTTGAACTTCGGGTTTTGTCAGCGAAATAATTAAAAATCGTAAAACACTCGAGTATTGGCAAGAGGCGGGACTTTCACTTTTGCGACTTTGTGATTGGCCCGCGTGGCTGCCAGTAACTGGACTTCCTGCTCTCCTGTCCCCGCCCCCTTTGTGGCCTTGTGTCCCCCGTGTTGACGAGCGACTCGCTCGGTTAGCGCGCTAGCCGCACACGGTCTTTCTGCCACGTTTACTCGCTCTTTATTTTTAAATTCCCACAGAAGAGTTCAAGTTCTCTCTTCAATACCGGTACGTTTGTTTATTTACGTCGCTAACGATATCCCTGTAACGTCAGTTCGGACGGGGTGTCCCGGAGACGTCGGTACCGGTTAGCTGGCTCGCTAGCTGCCCGGTGGGGACCCGCGGACGGTGGTTCTTCATATCTGGCGTAATCTCGTCCTGCTGTTTCGGGTGATATCGGCTAAATGTTTCAATCCCAGGACGTTTCTCAGAAGATCTGAACGTCTTGTTGCTTTCATATTTGCCCGTCAAAGCGCTGTGAGACTTTGACGTTAATCTTTGCGTCCTAATTAAGTGTACACGATGAAAAACGTGTTTTTTTTCCATGTGAAATACTGTAGCATGTGTCGTTCAATCTAACGAGGTGTCGTTGTTTAGTTTGTCCTGCTGTGCTCGTCTGTATAAAACTGTACTTGCTGTATCTATCCTGTGATCACCTGGACTCACGGGCTATATTTGGTCCCAAATGACTCTCTTGGACTCGGACAGCAAGTCTTGGAGGGTTTGGAAACATTTTTGAAGGTCATTCTAGGTCTTGTTACAATGTCTTTTCAGCACCAGTCAACATTTACTTGAGTTAAAGTAAGCAGGCGCAATAAGGTCAATAATAATCACAACCACGCTCCAGTCTTTTGTTAGTTCTCGGACGGTATTAGGAATGCATCACCATTCTGTCACCCATGAAGATCTTGGGGAAAGCAACAGTCATAGTGCTTGGGTGTGTGTTCATGTTCATGGTCTTTTGCTGTGTTGTTTAGTATAGATGGACATCTTGTTGAGATTCACCTCATAGCCTCTGATCCGACAGGCTAAACTGTTTTACAGCAGCTTGGAGCATTGTTATTCAAACTGATGCAACTATTGTAGACGTGAAGCTGAACCACAACATTCAACAGACTAAACTCTCGTTCAATCTGAGCATACCTTCTTCATTAAAACCAGTTTGTTGTTGGGTGGTAGTTTAGCCTTGCTCTCAAACATTTAAAAGTGATTTGGTAGTGTCTCTTCACTTTCTTTGTTTTACATAATTTGTTCAAACAGTATAAAGCATTAGGTCTATATTTGGCTTTGGGAAACATGGCCCGTTGAGCTCTGTGCAGGCTGTAAAGGCGTTTGAGTATGGGCTAGATCTTTCCCAGAGCCCACGTGTGAGTTCTAAAGTGTTGTCTGGGTTCAGTGGAACTAGTGGACCTTGTCCTTCTGCTCACCAAATGCTGGAGTAGTAAGTGTCGGGCCACGTTGCTTTGACACCATTAGGTTCTGCTCCGGTTTCACCGTGTGCCCAGGTGCTGGAGAGTATGGCAGGTAGACCAGATTAGTTAGATCAGGCTTTTGGGCCTTCATGTCTGTGAGCGTCTGTGTTTGGTTTAGGACATTCGGTGTGGATGTAAACGGTGAAATCACGATTGAGCATCAAAGCCTGTGGTGACACTACAAACAAACCGTCACTCTGCTCAGCAGTAGCTCCCATGCGAAATCGTCTAGCTGACCTTTCCGTGACCTTGCGCTTGTTTTTGTGCGTCAGGCTTCCCCTTCTCCGCCCTGGAGACGGGGAGCCTCGTTAGGGCGGCTCCTCGGGGGTGGGGGGGGTCACGCGCCGGCCCCCCTCCCAGCCTGGCTGGAGTTAACCTAATCCACCTTCCTCACCTCCGCCTTCACCATCGGGGCCCCACCAGCGGCGCTCAACCATTTAGCAGTACCAGCGGGGCAGATCAGGCCCGGGCCCCACGTGTCCCGCTAAATCAAGTGTTCTGACGGGTCGCTGAACCTGAATGACGGAATGAATAATAATGCGTTTTGAGCTGATGGATTTTTGATCTCTTATCATTGGAGCACCATGTTTTGGGCTGAGTTGGCATTTCTCTGTATAAAAAGCCTTAAAGAGGTGAAAAAATAAAATAAAATAAAAATGCTGACGAACCTGTTCATACTTGGGCATTTCTTGCAAATCTACTCTGCACATATTACCTGCCCGTAAGTGCCCGTGCACAGAAAGATGCACAAGC
This sequence comes from Brachyhypopomus gauderio, assembly GCF_052324685.1. Taxonomy (NCBI): domain Eukaryota; kingdom Metazoa; phylum Chordata; class Actinopteri; order Gymnotiformes; family Hypopomidae; genus Brachyhypopomus; species Brachyhypopomus gauderio. Next base: position 6,070,514 of record NC_135211.1, on the reverse strand, counting down.
AGACAAGGGAAATGGTTGCCAGGAGAATATTTACAGCATCTAATTCTCCACACTGGCTGCCGCGATGCGGGGAGAGGTCTCTGGCCACGCACGGGGGTGGGGTGAGGGCTGGCTTATCTCCAGGAGAGAAACTGCCCTCCAATGGGAGCAGGATGCATTCAGGTCAGAGCCGTTTGGGTTAAGTCCTGCGGCAAAAAAATAGCAGGTGCTGGGTACGTACGTGGAGCTAAAGCCCTCTACCTCTGGGCGCCCGGAGAGGCTACACGTTTGGCTAGGCCGGAGCACTGGAGCTTTCGCCCCGGCTTGTGGGCGCACTCGGACCAGGAGAAAGAGCCCACGCCGCCACCGTCCCGCCCTCTGAGCCCTCCGGGAGCTCGTTAGAGACTTCCCGCTACCGTGTCCTGGCCCATCACTCTGATACTGTGCACTTTGGAGTGAGGGAGGGAGGGGTTGGTCTCTGGCCTCCACGGGGAGCGCGTAAATAAACACATTTGTCACTTCTCTCCTCAAAGCAAATTGCATTGCAGGCCATAATTATCCAGTGGGGTTCCTCCGACGGCTTTCTAATGCAGATGAGGAGGAGCAGATGAAGCCATCGGAGGGGTTAGTGGAGGGGTTGGCTTCGGCTCTCTGCGCTTGCTGGGACGTGGATGTTTCTCTTCCTAACGCTGGTTCTCTTCTATCCTGCGGGGTTTTATTTTGTTTATTTGGTTTGTTTTGTTTTTTTTATCTGCCGTCAATTTAATGCATTTTTATTTATTTATTTGAAAAAAGTCAGAGCTGGTTCTATTCATTAGTGTGACTATTGTCAGCGTTAGCTGAGCTTTGCTGTAAAAAAACAAAGTCCAATTGACTTGTTCTATTCAGCTAGTGGTTTGTTGTTTTTTTGTTTTTTTTGGTGGAGTTGGACGGACCGTGTCTTTTGTTTCCTGCGTGAACTCAAAGATATCACTAGTAATTGAGTCGAGAAGCCCTTTGCATGCTGGATGTGTTTGGCACGTCCCTCCATCCAAGCACAGCTCACCACCAGACTATGGGTGAAGGAGTGCTCAAAGCAGGCTACGCCCACACAGCGGGCTGGTGGGCGGGGCTAGCGAGGCGGGTGGGCGTGGCACAATGAGATGGTGCAGTAGATGGATGTTGTAGAACAGGTTGGGATGGAAAAGGAGTGTGTGAGCGGGAAATGGAAGACGAGTTGGATATCTGTAACCAGAACTCCCTCTTAGGAGGTGATCTGTATCTGCCTGTGTATCGCCACACGTGTCTGTGAAGGAGAGAGATTATTGAGATACTAGCTCCTCTGCCTGCCCTTTCCACGTGTGTGTGTGTGTGTGTGTGTGTGTGTGTGTGTGTGTGTGTGTGTGTGTGTGTGTGTGTGTGTGTGTACGCGCGCTGTATGAGAATCAATGCGTGTTGATGTACTCCCCCAGGTTTCTCTGCATCTTACGTTCTCATTGGCTGTAGCTCGGCAGTGACTTGCTCGCAACACTTTTCACACCACAAAATGTGGACTCGCCGACAAGTTTAGATATTTAGCGTGCTAGATATTTTTTTGGGATCTTTGAAAAAATTCACACATGGTGATGGAGAACCAGTTTTCGAGTCACGCGCGAGTGTCGATTCCGACGTGGATCTTTTCTCGACCTCCAAAAAAAAACCCGTCAGGCTGAAACCGTGTGCCGTGAATGCAGCGCAGGCTGGCCCGGATGCCAGCTACCTACGAATTTCTGTGGAATAGCACGAAACGTTAGCGCAGCAGCTAACAGTCACTCAGAGGAGGTTCTGTGCTGAAATGGGCAGCTGTGGATTCCTCTAAAGCCTGAACTTAAATTGTGAAAATTCAGAGCCAAATTAAGACCCGATTTATATCCTCATACGTCGTGCGGACAGGCCAGTTGGCGTTATTAAGCTATATGTATACTGTAGCTATCATTAGTGTTCATCATCCTGTAGCCTATTTAAAACATGGCTGTCTACCGTAATTACCAGCATGAATCATTAGAATTCCCATAAAAGTACTGATGAACGATATTGTTTGAGTTCAGGAGGCTACATCTCTGTCTTCACTAGTCAGTGTGCTAGATTTCATGCGTGGTTATTTTAAAAGGGAAACAATAAATATATTTGAACAGTTTCATGGTAGACCAGTGAAACTGTGAAAAGGTATTTATAATGCTCAGCAATAATCTTTTAAGTCGCCGTCATGTTGCGTTTTTAGTTTGTTTAAATTGAAAAGGTGTGGCTAATACGGAACGCAATCGCACACTTCATTCTGGATTTGAGAAAACTACTGAAATCTGGTGATCCACTGCAACACGCAGACCAGACTCGTCTTCTCAAGTATAGTTTAATGGAGCGAGCGGGTACTGTGCTCTGTATCTGAGTGCACGCTGTATTTAAAGGGTTTATAAGGTGAAATAAGATCACTTCGAGTGCACACTACTCCAGTTAACGAAGCCGCGTTAAACGGTACGCTGACTCTGTTGAGTGTGCACCGTGGTTCTGAGTGTGCACGCCTGGTGGACTGGAGCGGGTGGATCAGTACCGCTGGCACACACACTCACCGACAGACTCTCTCTCAGTTGTAGTCCTATACACACACACACACACACACACACACACACACACACACACACTTGCACTGCCTAGCCAAATGTGTTTGAGAGAAAGAGAGAGAGAGAGAGAGAGAGAGAGAGAGAGAGAGAAGAGAGAGAGGTAGAGAATGCACCCATTCCCCTCCAGCCCCTCCACCCGTGTCATCTCTCTCTCAGGTCCACGGGGCCAGTTGATTGGCTAATATGGGAGGGGCCCACATTAGCTCCTGCATGCTGCAGCCATCCTGCGGGCCTCTGCGATTGGCTCACGGGAGGATGACCTCACTGAAGCCAGCTGTTGATTTGGCAGTGCAAGTGTGTGTGTGAGGGAGAGGGAGGGAGGGAGGCAGGGCTGGTTGTCGTAGCGATGGGATGGGGCAGGTACCCGGGCGCTCGTCTGCCAGTCGGAGCTGAGGTGAGCATCGCTGAACGCACTCCGGACCCGGCTGCTGACGGCGCCATGGAAACTAACGATGTAAGCTGCAGAGAGGATGATGCTCGCTGTGAGGCAGGTGTGTGTGGGTGTGTGTGTGTGTGTGTGTGTGCGCGCATGTGTGTGTGTGTGTGTTTCTTATGAGGACTGAACTGCTTTCTTAAAGAGTTGAATCAGTTGAGTTTGAATGTGAAAATTCAGTTTTTCTCGCTGGGGTCTGGTCTAGAGAGTTGCTGAGCACACGTGTGTTACAGGACCTGAATGGAAACATGTGAATCTGTCTGTCCGTTTTACTGTCTGTGGGTTTCGAGGGGAGAGAAATCCTGTGAGATAAATCAAGTAATGAACAGAGTTCTTATTAAGTCACCACACTTCTGTTTCAAGTGTGTGTGTGTGTGTGTGTGTGTGTGTGTGTGTGTGTGTGTGTGTGTGTGTGCGCGCGCGTTCCTGCTAGGGCGTGTGTTTAAAAACAGTGCTTGGTCAAAAAACGTAACTTACTCTTCGGCTAACTGTCATGCCTCAGTTCGTAATTGTGCCAACTGCACCTAGGGCTACCATTAGCGCGCGTGTGTGTGTGTGTGCCAGCCGTGGAAACTGCAGCGTGTGGTTGCAGACGTCCTCGTTGTCTGTCGAGTGGTGTGATGAGAACGGCAGGAAAGTCTTGTGTGGACCCCACGGGGTGAAACACGCCCTCCAACTGCCCCTCCACCCGGGGCAAAGCTCGCTCGCCCCATTTGGGCATTGTGTGCGTCTCGCTTTCTTTTGAGGGCAAACCGACGTAACCAAGTTCTATTTCAATAACCGCTGCGTCCTCGTCCGTGTGCGTCCGAACACCTCAGTCGTCGCTGTAGATGTCTGGGGGTGAGAACTGTCTCTGGCTCTGCTGCGAAAGCCGGCCGTCGTAAATAAATCCCCCGAAGTTCAGCCGGCAGCTTGATTCACGACTTCAACCCCGCGCGGCTTCCGTTCGTCGGGACGCCGGCGTCGTTCCTGCGAAAAAAAAAAAAGGGGCAGCAGGTTCTCCCCAGATAAAGCCCAAAAGTGCACGGAGCCCTTTGGTGCTGGAGCCCGGCAGGGGTCCTGGTCCCCGTGGGCGGGTGGTGGGGGGCTAGTGGGTCGTTCGGTTGGACCCTGGGGCATTTTAGCAGTAGAAATATCGAAGAGGCTCTTGTGAGTGTTTGGGCTGCATCGTAAGGACAGAACACACACCTGCTGTACTGCAACTGCAGTATCCTTCTACACTGTGTGAGAAATAGCCTCGATTAAGATTGGCCAGAGTTCCCCATCCAAATGATGTCGGTTTTCCCAGGTGAAGGCTGGGATGGTCCCGTCAGTGGGAATTCTCGGATTAATTAATTTAATTAACGAATGACAAAGAGTACATTGTGCAGCATTGTAATGAGTTTGTATGAGCGCACACACACAAAGGGAGCGCGTTGGGGAGCCGGGTCACACACACGCTGGGCCAAAAGTTGGTGGCGGTTGTTTTTGAGCGTTCTGTGTGCTCTCTGCCATCTCTTGTCCTTGTATTTTTCTTCCTGATCATGCTGATTGGTATGAATCCCGCAGATGAGATCACGCTAAGGTTATTATAAAGCAGCGCAACGGGCTTTGCCTATTAATGGCACCACGTGTGATTTAGCGCCCTCCTGTGGCTGGAACAGCAATCGCTTGTGCAGTGATGCGTTTAAATCGGCCGTCGTGTAGTCGCTCCTGCCCTCCTGGTGGCTCGCGGTGAAGGCCACGCAGCCGCGCGCGTGTGTGTGTGTGTGTGTGTGTGTGTGTGTGTGTGTGCTGCAGTGATTGATTTGTTTGCGTTCTTTATGGGGAGGTTTGAGGAGAAAAGGGGGGAGGTACTTTTTTTTATTTTTTGAAATGTAGATTCAGAGCGCTGGCCTTGTTCTCACACCGGATCTCATCAAAAAGACCAGCCTGTGGGGAAAGGAGCGAGCACAGCAGAGAGCTGCACGGGGCAGAGAGAGAGACGGAGGGAGAGAGAGACGGAGGGAAGAAGGATGGGGGAGAGGGAGAATTGGTTGGAGACGAGAGAGAAGAGAGGTGGAGGGAGGGAGGGGGGGATGGGAGCCAGAGGGAATGAGAGGGAGAGGATGCTTGTCTTCATCTTGCAGTCTTTAAGAGCTGTAAGTTTGGTGTGTGTGTTTGGTGTGTGTGTTTCTCTCATTGACCTGTCCAGTACAGTTCACTATCCCTCTGGAAACATGTACAAACAGATGTTATTTCAAATAAATGTATATGACACGCAGGAAAATCCTCGTGTTTGAGGACTGACTCTGTCGGTAAACATTTCATTGAAATTCTGTGTTTTCATTAAAAATAAATAAAATCAAAGGTCATACTGTATCCGCTTTTATTGGCTTCCCTGGCTGTGACTTTGGGTAATTGCTGATCAGGTGCACCGGGTGGCGCTGTTTGCCTATTGCTGGGTAGGCGAGGGGGGGGGCAGCCGTACAGTCACTGCAAAAGGCGGTGGGTGGGTCAGAAAGGTTGCCTAGCTACCGAGCTCTTTGCTAGCGTGGCACAACGGCCCATGTATGCATGATTGCAACTTTATTGCCTTTAATTTATTTATTTGTTAATTATGTAATCACTGGTGTCTTACTAGTCAAGGGTGGTTGCAGTAGACTGAACATTTTTACTGACCGTTTCCCTCTTCATTGTGTATTTAGTGTTGTCTTTGTTTTTCTGGGTTCAAACGGGGTATGGGGGTCATGATGTTGAGTTATTTGGGGTGTAGAGACATTCTACAGAATGTAGCGTGATATTGTAGGACGGATTACACCCAGTGGGAGATGGAGGGGTGGAGGTGGAGGAGGTGGAGGAGAGGAGAGTTAGAGGAAAAAGGGGCAGGTTAAAGACGAGCTTTAATGGGTGCACACAGACTGGGGGATTTTTACACCCTCGACCAGACTCCACAAGCACTTACTGCAGGATGGTACACACGCAGTACAGTGAGGGACTGTGTGTGTATGTGTGTGTGTGTATACGTACACACAGGGCATCGGCGCATGCTTCTGTCACAGACGCCACCTGTGATGCTGTCACAGAGCGCGTGATTTTAATCTCCTGCATCCTGATTAGCTTCCCGTGTGTGTGCTGTGTGTGTGTGCTGTGTGTGTGAGCGCGCGTGTCGGCGTGTGTGTGTGTGTGTGCGTAGGTGTCTGGGAGAACATCTCACATTGGTTGAGTCGCCCGAGTGCAGATCATAGTGTGGATTGCCGCTTCCTGTGTCAAAGTGTGTGTGTGTGTGTGTGTGTGTGTGTGTGTGTGTGTGTGGGGTACAGCGTTAGCTGCATTATACAGCAGGGTTAAGTCTACTTGATCTCCTCTGGCAGGTTGAGCAGCAGGCGTGTGGGGTTGCGGGCGTGTGGGTTCCAAGTGTGGGTGCTGTGCCAGGTTGGCACCACCAGGCTGGCACAGATTCAGTCCAGTGGGCATGGGAGCCACTTCTGATGCCCTCTTTGTCCCTAAACCTCTATCTGCGTCTCTCTCTCTCTCTCTCTCTCTCTCTCTCTCTCTCTCTCTCTCTCTCTCTCTCTCTCTCTCTCTCTCTCTCTCTCTCTCTCTCTACTAGTCTGTCTGCTCCTTGATGTCTGCCTTTGTCTTGTCTTTATTTCTCTGACGCAGTAACATTTATTTTTCTTATGCACTAGTTATTTCATTAGACTGTTTTCTCTCTCTCCTCTCTCTCTCTCTCTCTCACTCTCTCTCACACTTTCTGCAGACTGTTCTTATGACGGATCTCCATATCGGCATATTCATATTCATGTAGGCAGCACAGTGTGTTATGACTTTGACAGTTTTCACAGTGGGGAGGGCAGGATTCTGTAAACACCACACACACACACACACACACACACACACACACACACACACACACACACACACACAGTCTTACTGATGTTATTGAACGTCCCTCAGAGCAACAACGGGTGGCCGATCTGTCTGTGACCTCTTGCTCTCTCCGTGTGTATTTATGGCAGGTGTGTGAGGGCCATGTGGAGTGTGTGTGCGGGTCGTGGTTGGCTGACCCCGCCCCTGCGTTGGTGATGGGGTCATGGGACTGCCGCAGCCTGTTGTCAGCCTCGAACCTTCTACAGAGTCCCACGCGCCCCAGGGTCCTACGTCCCCTCGTGTTACCGCCCCACCTCTCCACACAGCCGGTAAAGAACCCAACTCCAGTCTCATACGCACCGCACTCTCATATGAAGGATGTCGTTTTTCTCTGCTTTTTTTCTTTCATTCCCTTTTGTTTATTCTTCCCGTTATTGTCTTTTTCATCTCTTTCTGTGTGTGTGTGTGTGTGTGTGTGTGTGTGTGTGTGTGTTCACAGTGTGTGCGTGTGTGCGTTAGTCGTTAGCTCTAATGAGAATGTCTGAAGGTGTGCTGGAGGCGAGAGGTTGTGACGTGATGAAAGTGTTGGACAGCGATGGCCTCCACCCCAACGACCTGCCCAGTGCGCCCAGCCCCCCGCACCCTCGCCCCGACTCCGCCCCCACCCCAGACGGCCTCGCCCACGCCCGCTCCAACGGCACCCCCGCCCCACCCAGCCCCTCGCACCCCCAGCCCGACGGTGCCCCCTCGCCGGGTGGCTCCCCGCACGGCAGGAAGGAGCAGAACCACCCACAGCTCACTAGCCAACAGGTAAGTGGCACCTGAATGGGGGTGGGTCCAACTAACTCGTTAAGTAGCTCCGCCTCTTCAGAAGTGTTTTGGTAGTGTGGGCAGTACAGGGCTCCGTGCAGGCTCGCTATGGGGAAAACGCAGAATAAAACGCTCGGGAAATGGGGGTAAAGGTGAGAAGACCGAGTACCCGCCCATAATGAGCGTTTAACGGAGAACCCGCACCAACAGACCTCAATTTCCCGAGGCACCTTCAGTCTCGCTCACTTCACTCCATAAAAGCACAATGAAGAAAAACAACGAAATAACTTCGGCGATGAGCCGTTGGAAGGGAAGAATGTGTTGTTCATATTAAACAGGCAGTATAATTCCTTAATTCTGGGCTTGTCTAGGATGGAGGACTTTCTGATTATATAAATATGCAAGAGTGGAACGTGTTTTTTCGTAGAGCTCTCCGGTTTTACCCTCCGATAAATCTGCAATTTTCCCCAAACAAAATGGAGCAGTTGCACAACGCTGACTGCGATGTTTAGCAGTACTGATATGGTGGAACACTTGACCAGCCCCACCTGACCAATCACGAGTTTTGATTAGCTTCTTTTGAAGTGGGTAATCAGATGTGCGTGTCTGTGTCGGTCCAGGGACCGGTTCCTGGATTCCAGCATTTACATAATCCAGCTAAAGAAAATGTGCTCCAGAGAAACACTCCAGCTCCCCAGTCAAATCTCACAATCGCCGTGTGCGTGTGTTGTGATATGCCATGTTTGTGCATGTTGGGTATCCCTGGTGGGAACGTACAGAAGACTGTAGTAGACGTGCGTTTGAGGCACTGGGTAGCAGGATTCTGGGTGTATTTTTCATCCTCGGTCTCTGACTGGACACACACGCGTGCACGGACGCACTATTGTGAACAACGAACAAGCGGTCCCAAAATATCCCGTGAATGGGGCTCTGTGGTGAACGACGTGCTGATTAATCCCCATTCTCTGTGTTTGATGAGGGACAGGAATGGAACGAGCCAATGGGAGCAGGATTCTGGCCAGGCTGCCACTTGATTGGCTGCGGCCAAGGGAGAGGGACTGGATAATCTCGAAAAGAAATCCTGCAGGCTTATCTGCAAACTTCCTGTCATCCCCCCCCCCCCCCCCCCCCCAAGACGGCACGGGGACATGGAGTGTCTGTGTGTGTCTCTCCAAGTCGTTGGATGGGGATGTCGGAGCTGTGTGTGTGTGTGTGCGTGCGTGCGTGTGTGTGTGTGTGTGTGTGACTTTGCCACCATCTGCCACTGGCGCAGTTATAAAGGCAGCGAGCCAGCAGCAGTCAGCCGCTCTGTTTCCGACTTCAACTCTCTCACTCCCCCTCTCACTCCCCCTCTCACTCCCCCTCTCACTTGCTTTCTCACTTTCTTGTCCCCCCCCCCCTCTCTTCCTCTCTCTTGCCCAATTAGCTGCTTTACTGATGCATTCAGATTTCAGACATTCTTACTGTAACGCTACAGTGCCACACGCAGAGACGACCTGTTAGGAGACTCTCTCCAGGCGCTGAGGCCACCCGTTGTGGAGTGAGCTAGAAATACCAGTTTTCCGTTTTAATCTAATCCCATAGCGCTGTTGTGCTGCTGTATCGACTTGGAATGTCTAAAGCCAATCGGGAAGTCCGTTGGGTGTTTTTATTCGGTCAAGGAAGAGGGCGGAGCCTCAGTAGTGGGGTTGATCGTTCTCTTCCGTGCTTCGTTCTGTCCCAGCCACCACGAGGGCGTCGGTGGCACCGTCGTGGCCTCGGGTTTCCTGTGGCTGTGTAACGGCGTCGTTCGTGATCTGCTCTGTTCTGTCTCGCTGCTTTCCCCCTCCCACAGCCATGCCACTCAGGGGCCCAGCCAATCAGACGTTCCAAGGTACTGTACCACACCGCACGCCTGCTTCAGCATGACCACGCCCCCCCCCCCCAAAGGGCACCGTCCAGTTGGCACAGGTGTCCGTTCGATATCTGGTCTGAGGCCAGTTTAAGGGCTTATGAGATTAGGATCTGGCTTGAGAACTAACTGACCAGAGATCAGCATGAAAGGACAGCCGCTTCCTTTTACTGTTCACCCGAGTTGTCTGTTTCTAGTCCCGGAAGACTACAGCGCTAAACATACTAATATTTCTCAGCTCAGTTCACCGGGCCCACTGCCACCTTTACGTTCCTTCCCAGCTCCCCCTGAACCCTGAACATTGGTTACCAAGAACAGGTGTACAGGGAGCTGTTTCAGTACCAAAGCTATGGACCGGAGTTTGGGCCCGGTGGAGTTGGCTTTGCAGTCCCCCTGCGACGATACACCTCCACTCGGGTGTGACGTAGCGGGGCAGGCACGGAGAAGTGAGTGCTGAGGCCTTTTCGGAGGGCTGGTCTTGTTTCAAAAGGGAGCAGTCTCACTCGGAGGAATAGTGGAGTGTTTAAAAAGGAAGCCCACAGATCTCGGGAAGAGCCCCCCTGAGTGCTTTTGAACGGCATCAGATGAGAAGCAGATGTTTGATTGCATCTGCAGACGACTCCATATCGGCTCCCCCAGGCCTCCCAGTTCCAGGCTCGTGTCTTTTACATTCATGAGACCTCGCAAAGTCCAGTAGCTCTATTCTATTCTATTCTTTACAAATTTTAAACTAAAAATTGTATGGATTGGGACATTTGTACTGAAAAAGCAAGAAAGGATATTCATTTACAAATGAATATAATTACAGACCATTATATCCGTCAAGATCATTTTACTGTAATCAAATTAATGAGCGTAAGTAAGTAATGTTAACCAAATAATGAATCTTTACTTTTTGAAAATCAGTCTTTATTCTCTCCCTGTTTTGGCTGTGTATTTTTCCAAGAAGGATAATTCTGATTTCAGGGTTAATGTTTATTGTTAAAATTCATTTTTGCATGATTTGAGATATAAATCCATAACAGTAACTGGGAGGTTTAGTTGAGTTGGCATGGAATGATCCCTGACCCTACGCATGCCGACGACCCTACGCTTCCCTTACCGTAGCTAACCCTCGCTAACTACATACATGAAAACTCACTGCCTTTTGGAGAAATTTGCTTTGAATTCATTTGAAATATTTAACATTTTTGAAGCGAGAGAGAAGGATTGGTGGTCTGCTGCCAATAAGATGAATCCCTGCACCCCTAATTCAAACAACACAGCAGCAGTTCACATTTTTTCAGCCAATCTGTAGTCAGTATTTTAATTCTATGAACCAGTCAGACAAGAGGATCTGCAACGTTTTTACATAAGATATTTGAAGCAATAAAACACAGCGTGGCTGTTCTGTAGCAGAAACAGCATCAAAATGGTTAAAAACAGCTACACACCAGAGCGCATGTGTTTGGCTTGTTAGAAAAAACTGCGATCTGAAATGCAGTACGTATTTGTTTTTTAACGCTTCAAAAAAATGTATTCGTGCTTTCCGTGCCATCTGCAATGGCAGAATGAAGAGACTAGAAAAACAAGATTTAAGGTGGTTATGAAAATTCAAACACAACCAATTCTAAAATAAAAAAGCACGAGGCAGTGGTTGTGGTTCGAATTTTCATCACCACCTTAAATCTGCCTCATGCTTTTTTTGAGAATTGGTTAAGAACTGTATTTTAATGATTTCTATACATATACCTAATTAATGACTCGAATGTGTTTGATTTCTTAAATATTTTGTCAGCAAGATTCTCAGCGCATTTGGTAGCTTTGATAAATCTGAGCAATAACAAGTTAGGAGCAGAAGAAGCTTAAAACGTGAATACACATTTACTGCATTTGAATATATAAAAAGAAAACGAATACGTCCATAAAGATCGCACCTTACTTCTAGGCAATATAATAAAACTGAAGACTTTAACTTCCCATTTTAATAGTTTAACATCCCCTAGAATGGTTTTTCATCCTGAAGTAACCAATATTCATTGGTGATGATGCTTTTTGAGTTGCCTACAAGAGGCAGCGTTTTCTGAACTGGTCAACCTCTCGAGTTTTCATGCTTGTATTTGGCTCACCCCCCCCCCCCCCCCCCCCTAAACCTAGCAAACTTTCAGGAAGACTTTGATTGTGAATGCTGCTTGTGTGCGCTGTGCAGTTACCACAGCTGTGCTGAGCGTTGTTATTGCAGTTGTGGTTTGCGGCATTGGTGCGGATGTGTTGAGCGCCGTTACTGCAGCTGTGGTCGGCGCTCTTAATGCAGCTGTGGTCAAGGCTATCGCTGTGCCTCTTGGATAGGGGCCTGTTTTGTTCTGATTGTCATGTTGAGTGCACTTGAGCTGTTCAAAATGCACTGTGCATTTTTTAATGTAATTGCTTTGAATCTTTTACTTTGGCCTTTTACTAATAGCTTTGAGGTTCTTTTTACATGTTTACGGTCATTTGTGTAGAGACTGGGGATTTCTATTGGATATTGTTCGTAATGCTTATGTTGAGTTCTAATGGCGTTTTTTTGTACCACACACTTGATGGCTTCTGAAAGGGTTCATTTGTTGTTGTTTTGTAATGCTTGTTGCTTGTTGACCTTTTAGAAGGGGAGGTTTTCAGACGTTGGGCGGCAGTGCTGATGTAAACGATGCGGCTCCGTAGCCCGTAACGAGGTTTCCTGACCCGCCCCCTCATTTCTCCCCCCCGACTTACTCGAGTCCCACCTGCCCAAACCGATCGACCTCTGAAAATACTCCTCCACTCTCTGCTCCGTGTGTGCGGCGGGAATGTCCGTTCTTTTGAGTTTGCTGGGGTTTGGGGGCGGGGGGTGGGCGTCTTCACTTTTGCGTTCAATTGCCGTGATTTGTTGGTAACCATGGTTACTCCCCTCCAGTCAAACGCGAGGGTAAAATTAGTGCGGAGTTTGGCGGTGTGTGAAGAATCGTCTCCGCCTGCCATCACAGAGCTGTCACATCACCACCAGGTAAACGGTCTCCGTGTGTCCATGCGAGCGTGTAACGGTGTGGGGAAGAGGGGGTTGTCTGTGTCCATGCATGGCTGTATGTGTTTGTGAGTGTGTCTCCATTTTTTGTGTGTGTGTGTGTGTGTGTGTGTGTGTGTGTGTGTTAATCACTGTGCACACAGTCAGCCCAGATTTACTGCACCAGCGTCAAAAGCCTCTTGCCAGCACAGCTGTAGCTCTCAAGAGTCTCACTTCCTCAGCATCAATACAACGTGTGTGTGTGTATGTGTGTTTCAAGTGTGTCCTCTTTTTCAATAAAGCTGTTTGTATGTCTAATAGAAGTGTCTGATGGTGCTGCGTGTGTGGTGTGTGTGCATCTGTGCTTGTGTGTGTGCTTGTGTGTGTGTGTGTGTGCGTGTGTGTGTTTAATAGATGTGTGAGCGCGTGTATTGGGGGAGTCAGTTTGTCCCAAGTGCAGAATTACTTGCATCCATCATCTCTATAAAATGTAATTTTCCTGTGTCAGCAGCGGAGAGCTCTGTGGAATCGGCCTCGTTCACTCAAAGTGCACTTCTCCTCTTTATTAAGTTATTCTGCTGCTCGGAGCTGCACTCACACTCAGGACTGTGACTTTTTAATAAGAAAAAATCAGTTTGAAAGACTTTTTCCCCTCCCCCTAAAAAAATTAAAAGCCATATAAAAATGCTGAACATACAGAGACTATAGCCATATAAAATACTGAGGTGGTAATAATAATTAAAATCAAAATGATTAATTAATCTAGCGTGAATTAATGACATTAATGAATACAGCACACACACACACACACACACACACACACACATATATATATATATGAAAGTGTCACCTCGAGGTCCTTTATGCAGTATTAAAGAACAACTTGGATACACAACAATCAAAATAATCCAATAATAACATCTATAAAGACAGACATTTTCAGAATTTGTCAAAGATTCAGGAAGCTCATTAGTCATGGAGCTACCAGTCTTGTATCCTCGGTGGAACGGTTTGTCATGTCTGAGGAGGCCGGACATCCTGTACGTACACTGGAGCCTCTTATGTAGAGTTTACTACTATTTTTAGTAACAAATAGTTAAAAAATAATTAAGTGATATTAAATTGTAGTAAAAAATAATTACCGTTACATGTATTCTTTCTCTAATGGATGGCCAAAGTGAAAACTTCAGGCCTTAACATCCAACAGTCTCTTGTTTTGGAAGATCTGCTAAGAGTGCTTTAGAGTAATCTAACTGCAAGGTCACAAATACATGAATTAGCTTCTTTGCATCACAGCCGGAGAAAACTTAATGCCATGTAGTAGTTTGTAAATAAGTAATGACTGCTTTGCAGGTAGAGATAATCTAGACATCAAACTATAATTAGATGAACGTGTTAACCCCAGGTTTGCTAAAACAGGCTGACCGTGAGATTTATAGTCATTTTTAATATCCAGCCTTTTGTGTCTGACATCAGATTTAATACTAATAGATAGATTTGTATCTCAGATTTAATACTGTTCAACCGCAAACAGCTGTTAGCCATCCAACCATGAATGTCAAGGCACCTACAGATCATCTAAAATTATTACCATAACAAGCATATATAAGGAACAGGATGAGATCAATTACTGACTCCTGAGATGCACCCAAGGTAATAACACTGAGATGAACAGTGTCCACTCATGCGCATCCATTCCTTATATATACTTGCATAGGAGTTAAACCAGTCTTAATACTCTGACGAAGCCACGGGTTCATTAGAATAATGATAGAAAATAATTATGTATTATTTTTCTGTCTAAAAGCAGAAACGATAATAAATAAACACAAAAAAAAAACAAGGCATGTACTTCTACAACTGCGTTCAAGCCAGTAGCTCTGAGCCTTTAAAACCCTCAGCTCGGGGCTGCACCACAGGGATGAGAAAGAGGTGGTTTGAACTTTCTCAGGGCCCAGCTCATTAAAGGTGTTATATAGAACTTGATTAGAATGTTCAACAGATTCATCCAGTGTAGAGACATTAAAGGGAGAAGATGTAGACTAAAGAAAATTCATATCGATGCGAAAAGCTACAATGCGTATTTTCTTGGGTGGAAACTGATTGTACAGCACCATAAAGATGCACCATATAGTAACAATCAGAGATCAACTGACACTAATACCCATATATTAATATACGTGCCATCATTTGTAATTGTGATACAATATGTTGCCATGCTTGGGCTTAGGATTATTAACACCCACTTTTAAGTAAGGTACACATGGAGTCTACACATATAAACACACTGAGGTATACAGTCGGAGTCTAAACCGTATAAAATTCTGACCCTCGCAGTTCATTGCCTTGTTATTCCACCGTTCTTTGCAGTCACAGTTGCATGCCTATCAAATTTGGGCTTCTATATAATATGCCATATTTGCCCATCCTTCTTGACCGAATTGCCATCTCTTGTTGGAGACCAGTGGTAAACCAGAGATTTCAAACCTTGTCATTCTCAATCGGATAAACATCTAAGCTTTGACTTGGATCGCTTTAATGAGTTTCTAGCTTTTGCACCAATCCTGTGTAGTGTTGGTAGTATGTCTAGTGTCTTATTAACAGGTGAACCTCCACCCCAATCTCTGAAGTATGGAACAGGTTCTCTTAAAGGATTGCCCTGTATTTGACTCCATCCATTTTGCCTTTCTGACCAGTTTTCCAGACCCAGTAAATGGGGAAAACGTGCCCTCAGCATGATGCTGTCACCACCATCTTTCTCTGTGTGGATGGTTTTCTCAAGGCGACCACCACTGTTTGTATTACGTTCGAGTCGTTCATATTATTAGGACGTTTCTGATCACAGTTGGTTGCACCAGGAATACTGTAGGTATAAATAGGAGTGAATGTGCCATCACAATTTTGTGCGAGTACTTTTGCAGATGATATTAAGTTTCCTAACATTTAAATACGAACAATTGCAATTAGGTTCAAAGAATGTGTTTCAGCCCATTATCGGTTTCAGCCCTCCAGGACTCCAGTTGGAGAGAGAGTCTTGAGGTGCATTATGCACCTGTCATGTGATGTTAATGTCGTTCCGAGACCCTAGGGATACCGCACCTTCAATTTGCAGTGTGCCATCGAATGGTTTTTATATCGTGATCAGTCTTGAAGAACTTTCAAGCGAATTGTGGAGATTGATATTTTATTCCTCCTTATTGCTTCCCTAAAATTTCGATGGCTCGTATGAACGTGCTCCCATGTTGCATTCACAGACCAAGAGAATGATCACCTACAGGATGGCTGTGCAGTTTGACATATCATGAGTCTTTTTATCAGAGGGTCTCTTTCACGTGACTAAATTTAAATAGCAAATGATGGATAGAGGTGACTATGGTGGTTACATTCTGGCTAACTAAGGATATTATATACATGTAGTTTTTTTTTTGTTTTTCACTTGATTTCTGAGCACTTTTAGTCTTAAGATTTATACCATCAAATGTTATTTGATGGTTGTATTATCTATTGACTTTGTAATGAAGTGTAAAAAAGATTAATGATCACTTTAGAACTGTCGTAACATTTTTGTGTTTTACATAGTCCAAATAGATAGGCTGGTCCTAATCTGCATTTACTCAATGGTAAATTTCAAAATTAGGAAGAAGGATTACATAATTACATAAATATCGAACTCTCAAAGCTGTGAAATGGAGGACCAGAGAGCATTCAGTGGTAATCGTTACAGACATGCAGAAGACATGAACATGCCAGGTTAGTGTTTGGGTAGTGAGCACTGTTTGATCAATTTAGAGTAAGTGGACCTTGCATGGCACTGTCTAGGCATGGGGACACACACACACACACACACACACGTGTCACGGAGGGGCCAGTAATAACTGAAGTTGAGTGGCTGGGACTGGAGTGAAGGTGAACTAGTCAATGACATCCAGCGCTGGCCTGTACGAGAGAGTAGCTTAACAGAAGCCATACCTGTAGAATGCCACTTCAGAGCAGATCTGGACCACATCAGAGTGACCCAGTTCACATGTGGAATAAGGTTTTTAAATGAAGACTTGTGTAGTGCAAAATCTACCACTACCCATTCCTCACCCAAAGTATAGGAGTATGAGTGAGGTTTTATAGCATGACTGTAGTAGGGAGGGTATGATTGGTATGTTATGAGTATGGGGGGGGGGGGGGTATGACTGGAGTATTGGGGAGTATTGGGGGGGGGTATGACTGGAGTATTGGGGAGTATGGGGGGTATGACTGGAGTATTGGGGAGTATTGGGGGGTATGACTCGAGTATTGGGGGGTATGACTGGAGTATTGGGGAGTATTGGGGGGGTATGACTGGAGTATTGGGGGGGTATAACTCTAGTATGGGGGGGTATGACTGGAGTATTGGGGAGTATGGGGGGTATGACTCGAGTATGGGGGGTATGACTCGAGTATGGGGGGTATGACTCGAGTATGGGGGGGTATGACTCGAGTATGGGGGGGTATGACTCGAGTATGGGGGGGTATGACTCGAGTATGGGGGGGGGTATGACTCGAGTATTGGGGGGTATAACTCGAGTATGGGGGGGTATGACTGGAGTATTTGGGGGGTATGACTGGAGTATGGGGGGTATGACTGGAGTATGGGGGGGTATGACTGGAGTATGGGGGGGTATGACTGGAGTATTGGGGAGTATTTGGGGGGGTATAACTCGAGTATGGGGGGGTATGACTCGAGTATGGGGGGTGTGACTGGAGTATTGGGGAGTATTGGGGGGGTATGACTCGAGTATGGGGGGTATGACTGGAGTATTGGGGAGTATTTGGGGGGTATGACTGGAGTATTGGGGGGTATGACTGGAGTATGGGGGGGTATGACTGGAGTATTGGGGGGGTATGACTGGAGTATTGGGGAGTATTTGGGGGGTATGACTCGAGTATGGGGGGGTATGACTGGAGTATTGGGGGGTATGACTCGAGTATGGGGGGGTGTGACTGGAGTATTGGGGAGTATTGGGGGGTATGACTCGGGTATGGGGGGGTATGACTGGAGTATTGGGGAGTATTGGGGGGAGTATGACTAGAGAGCAGGAGTATGAGGGAAGGAAGGCATCATGTGATTTTAAAGGTATTGAAAAGTGCAGTGGTGTACTTTATAGAGAAACAGACATTCTAGACAGAGGTCCATCAGTTGTGCAAGTTTTATCAAGTTGTATTAAACAAGTTTGTTTAAATTATAGCATTCATTTGTGGGGTTCCAAAGTTCAGTGTGTGCATCAGTTTCGTTGTTGCTTCTTGCAGTTGCATGAGCAGTGCAGTCGCATATGTCCTTAATGCAGCGCCCATTAGCATTAAAATGCCCTGTCAGTCAAAATGCTAAACCCTTAATCCTGATGATCCTAAGTTGTTCAGCAAAACAATCGGCGAGGCTTCTCCTGGTTTCTCCAGTGTAAAGCTGATTATATCTTTAGCAAGAGACAAGATGGATGATTTTTTTTTGCAGTAATGCATATAAATGTGTGTGTCTGTGGATGATCATATTAATCACAAGTTGTCTGTGACGGTTAGTTAATCACAGTTGACAATCCACGATGAACCTGTGGTATTTGTTAATACACAGAAGAAAAAAAAGTGTTTGCAGAGTCGCATTAGTTTCTAGAAGCTGTACCTCTACTTGCTCTTCTTAATAAGCTCATATTAAGTATTGAGAGGTTAGAAATAACAGGTGCTGCAGAATTCCCTCTGGACACCGGACATGATTTAATGTGTATATACGTTGGACATGTGTGATATCATAGGTACCAAATACAAGCATAGACCACATTTTAGCTGTTTCACTTTTAATACTGGCATTTTCAACCTACAGATTTTTTAAATGTTGCTATTATTTATTTTTTGAAACATCTATTGTTTTTATGGGTACTCCCATGTGCTACATACAGCAGTCACCTTCTATACGGTTGTCTCGTGATCGTGTTGTGATTAGGAAACGATGACCTACGTTGAGCAGTAGCCCAACATTAGGCTGTGTTGGCCAAACGTGTGGTTTGGCGTGGCGTAGAGTTTTGTGCGTTCAGACGGAGAGGTGCGGCGTGGTCCACAGGTTCCCCAGGTAGAGCGCGGCACTGTGGCGAGTCTTTGTAGAAGCTGAAAGACAAGCGAATGTCCTTCCTCGCTTTTATGTCCTTGAAAGAGTGAATGAGATTTCTTCCCCTGGGAGTCTCTATTCATAGCTCTTTCTGTCTGTCTCATTTATTTCTCCCCCCCCCCCTCTCTCGTGCTCTCTTTCACCACCTTTTTCTTGTGTCTTTTCCTCCCCACTCTGCTGGCTGCTGTTTTTCTCATATTGTGTTTGATTAGTTTTAGCAGAATCCTTTCTGCAGGGCTCTAGGGAGAAAGGGAGAGTTATTGATTAATATTGATTCATAAAGGGTAAAAAAAACGTGATTTTACATTACCACATCTATGCTGTTGGTTCCATGTAATTGTTTTGATGTTACTTTAAATGATTCTCTTCCCCATAAATGCTGGTTTTGCACATCCCAGTTACACCAGACTGAATGAAATTTCAGCCTCATTTGGATTGAGCATGGCAGTGATGGGGATGTTCACACTGGTGAGCTTACACAAAGCGCTGGTTTCCTGGCTGTGCTCCAAGCTCCAGGGGTGAAAACCTGGCCAGGAGTTCACCTGCGGTTTACCTCAGTGATGCTCCATAATGTCCGCCCGTCGGTCGGCGGGAACATTCGCTCTCTCCCCCCCCGGTCGCCTGACGACTGTCGTTTGTTGGATTTTCTCATTGCGCTTATCTCACTTCTCCGTGTAAAATTGCGCCCGTCTCTCTCTTGCACCTGTCTCAGCGGAGCGTCTCTCTCTCTCTCTCTCTCTCTCTCTCTCTCTCTCTCTCTCTCTCTCTCTCTCTCTCTCTCTCTCTCTCTCTCTCTCTCTCTCTCTCTCTCTCTCTCTCTCTCTCTCTTTGGTGTGTGCAGGATAAGCCCCGCCTGCCTCTCTCCCAGCAGCCGGAGAAGGAGCCGGTGTCGTGCAGGTCCGAAGAGCACGGAGAGAAGAGTGCAGACAAGCCAGAACGGCCCGACAAACCGCCCCGCAAGACACTGTCACGAGGTGTGTGTGTGTGTGTGTGTGTGTGTGTGTGTGTGTGTTGGTTACATGCACTGGTGTCACTCACAGGCGCCTTGTATTGGCAGATGAGGTGTGTTCTCACATGCCAGATGGAGACCACAGAATGTGTGCAGTATGTGAAACCTCCTTCCTTCTCTCCCTGTTTTTCTCTCTCCCTCTCTCCCTCTCTCAGACTCCAGTCAGGAGTACACAGACTCCACAGGCATAGATCTCCATGAGTTCCTGGTGAACACATTGAAAAATAACCCCCGGTACGTTCGTCATGCTTTCATACAGTCATGACACAACTGCTGGATTTTGACATGTAGCTGTTTGAATTATTTATTGATATTTTCACGAGTTTAGTCGTCATATGTCCTTCATGTCCGTTGGCCATTCTGTGTTGATCCCAAGTGGAGGTTGATCTGTGAATGATCCCAAACCTTCCCATCTAGTTAAACTGTCTCAACCCAACCCACGTCCTGCTGTTCTTGAGGGACGATGTAATACCACAAGCCATAAAGATTTTTAAAAAACATCACTCAAGTTTGTTTTTATCCTCTTTTGAAAAGTTGTTTAGAGATTCAAGTTTTCTTTGAGATAATCTTACAAAGCAAGGATCAGAAAACTCTTCTGGTGTTTTCCTTTGAGCATTTCAAACGTCTCTCTTCCTTGGCATTCACGGAGAGTTGCGTTCAGGTTTTAATATCCGTTTGGGGACAGTGGCGAGAGTCGTGTGTTCCATCGCGGCCGGGCCTGGTGGGGTTTGGGGTTGAGTGCGGGTCATCGGCGAGGGCTGGCCACGCTTCTGCTGGGACTCGGCCACGGCGTGCTGGACCGCACTACGGCACGTGCGTGTCTGATGAACCTCCACCTGCTGCTGTCCTTACAGAGACAGAGGGACCCTGCTGAAACTGGAGCAGGACATTCTGGACTTCATCACCAACACCGAGTAAGTCCGGCGAGACGGGCTGCCAGCCATGTCCTTCACATCCTAACAGCCAGGCAGCTCTTCTGCGACATTTTAATGATGAATAAAAATGAAACCTTTGACTTTAGTGTAATTACTGTATAGCACAAGATAGGGGAGGGGGGAGGGGGGCGGCAAATGACCAGTGTTCTTTCCGTACTCTTAATGAAATCCATGACGTTATATGTGGTACTTTCTAAGAAACCAGTAATGCAATTAAAGAGAGTTGCACAGATTTAAAGGAATTCTCTGCAGGGGTTCCAACTCGATCCAATCGTACGGAGAAATGTGTGGAATTGTTCGTAGAAAGCGATCTCGTGCTACATAGGCGGAGGAATAGGATTAGCTTGAAAAACGGCAGATTGTTGGACTCTGGCTGCTCTAATCTGAAGGTGTCGGTCCCGGCAGGTCGCAGAAGCGGAAGTTCCCCCCGATGACGTCGTACCACAGGATGCTCCTGCACAGGGTGGCTGCCTACTTCGGCCTCGACCACAACGTAGATCCGACCGGCAAGGCGGTGGTCATCAACAAAACCAGCAGTACGAGGATGTGAGTGCCCGCTAATGGCCTTTTCGGCCCCACAGGCGGCTCTCAAAGCCTTCCCGCTCCCCCCAGGACTCCTAATGTGGCAGGGGCCGCTGACATTTAACGCTGGAGAGGGCCGGGCGGGCCCCTGCTGGTAGGCTGAGTGGCCCGTGGTCAGTCTCGGAGCCGCTGGTTTAAAAGCCACCGGTCCACAGCACAACCACATGAGCAGAATCTGCTGTTTGCCAGATCATCTATTCTAGCTTGGTTGGTTAAATAATAATAATAAAAACTATAAAAAATATATATATATTTATGGTTGGTTTTCCGGAGCGAGAGAAAACCAAATGGTGGTAAGCGGAGTTGAGCGGTGTTGTGTGGGGCCGGGCCTGAGCCAGGGTTTAAGAGGATTGTCTCGCATGGCTGGTCATAGGGTAGCAGTGTAAGAGCAGACATGCTGGTCCAGAAGACTGCTCAGCTCCCACAGTGCACAGAGGTGCCCGTCTCGCATGGAAGACGAAGGCTTTACAGTGAAATGATCCCCACCCTGAACACGCACCTCTCCCCCCCCGACAGACCGGATCAGAAGTTCTCCGAGCACATCAAAGACGACAAGACAGATGACTTCCAGAAGCGCTACATCCTGAAGAGGGACAATCTCAGCCTGGATCAGGAGGACAGCCGGGTAAGGACCACACACACACACACACACACACACACACACACACACGCTCAGCTCTACCTACATGCCACCAGTTCTTTTACTGCCAATATATCGATGCATCAATCAATCGATCAGAATGGAATTTGTATCACACTTCATAAAACATTGATAATAAAGGATAAGCATTAACTCTGAGGTCGGTGGTCTGCTGGTAAAATCTTGGTAAATCGGGTTCTGTGTCTGCGTCCGTCTCGTCTGGGCAGCTGCGGATGCGTCTGAAGGACGACCGGAGGAGTAAGTCCATCGAGGAGCGGGAAGAGGAGTACCAGCGAGCGCGGGACCGGATCTTTGCGCAGGACGTGAGTCCCCCACAGCGCCATCGTCCCACACTCGTTTATCTTCCGGACCCAGTTTTACAACAGCAGGAGTTGGTTCATGTCCGTCCAGGACGGGCCGAGTGCCTTTTGGGCTGTCTGTTCTAGTGAAGTGTTGGGGTGGTTCTGGTCTTTGGGCTGTCTGTTCTAGTGTAGTGTTGGGGTGGTTCTGGTCTTTGGGCTGTCTGTTCTAGTGAAGTGTTGGGGTGGTTCTGGTCTTTGGGCTGTCTGTTCTAGTGAAATGTTGGGGTGGTTCTGGTCTTTGGGCTGTCTGTTCTAGTGAAGTGTTGGGGTGGTTCTGGTCTTTGGGCTGTCTGTTCTAGTGTAGTGTTTGGGCTGTCTGTTCTAGTGTAGTGTTTGGGCTGTCTGTTCTAGTGTAGTGTTGGGGTGGTTCTGGTCTTTGGGCTGTCTGTTCTAGTGAAGTGTTGGGGTGGTTTGGGTCTTTGGGCTGTCTGTTCTTGTGAAGTGTTGGGGTGGTTCTGGTCTTTGGGCTGTCTGTTCTAGTGTAGTGTTGGGGTGGTTCTGGTCTTTGGGCTGTCTGTTCTAGTGAAGTGTTGGGGTGGTTTGGGTCTTTGGGCTGTCTGTTCTTGTGAAGTGTTGGGGTGGTTCTGGTCTTTGGGCTGGCTGTTCTTGTGAAGTGTTGGGGTGGTTCTGGTCTTTAATGTCCGCGGCATGCCCTGGCCTTTAAACTGCTCATGTGTTTCATTTGCACAGGGACAAGATAATTTCCAGCTCGATAAAAGGTAATACTGATCATTTTAAACTTCCATCCATACATACATGCACATATGTGTACACACACACACACACAGCAGTTATTAATTTTGGTAATCTGGCCCTTGATTGTGTTCTCTTTAATTCCCCCCTGCAGAATTCAGGAAGACCTGAGCTGTATCAGTACTCAGCAGAGGAGACAGTTCTTCAGGTAATACGTTAATGCTTCCTGACAGTTTATACGGTGTGTGAGAAACCCCATGATTAGGACCCGATTTCCTTAGTCTAAGAGGTGTGTGTGTGTGTGTGTGTGTAGCAGGGTGAGAGAGGGCTGTTCGGGGAACAGTCGTCAGAGCAGCTCTGAGAACGAGACGAGGAGCTGGGAGCCTCGTCCATGGAGCAGCACCGACTCGGACAGCTCGCACCGCAACATAAAGCCGGCCATCAGTAAGGCCAGCAGCTTCAGCGGGATCAGCCTGCTCGTGCGGGGAGACAGCTCCGCCAGCAGCAGCAGGCTGTCCAAAACAGGTACACACACACACACACACACACCCACACACACCCAACAGCGAGAAGAACACAATTGGACTCTCTAACTCTCCTTCTTACTTATGATCCACTTTTAGAATCTGCTTTGAACCCTTAAGCTCATGCTTGGCGTGTGTGTGTGTGTGTGTGTGTGTGTGTGTGTGTGTGTGTGATCTCCAGTCACCGCTGACATTAACACACACGCTCTAGTTGCCCCCCCTTCCAACTCTTCTCTCAGTCCAGCCCTTCACCCATGTTCATATTTTGCCCCTAAAAACAGAACGACGCCATGCATATTCATACACGGTCATACATATTCATAGCTGTCTCTCATCTGCAGTCATTGCTTATTAATGTGCTGGCATTTACAGGCCAGTGGCAGTGCCCATATATATTTATAATTGAATGACCCTTTTGTTCGGTAAGCCCCGCTCCTCCTCTGTCCTGCTAACGTTAAACCAGCCGAGGAGATTTAGGACGAGCAACCGTGGAAGTGCTAGCTGTATAAAATGGCGTTTGAGCGATTTCTTTAATATTCGCTCCCGATATTAAAATTCCAGTGCTGCGATCTGAGTTTTCCTCGTGCTCGCCGAGCAGCTTAGAGATCGCCCAGAACGTATTTGGAACACCATTTCTGTCCCGCTGGCTTGTGGGTAATAAAGTACACCGGAGTGCCTGAGGAGGACGCCATTTGTTCTTATTTGCTGTAATAAAGGAGAAAACTGGCTGCTATTAGCCGTGGCCTCTTTCCAAAGGCATGAGTCACGGTAATAGGTGATTCGAAGCCCGGCAGTTAGCCAGTGTTCTGTGTATTATAGGAAATGGAGGCAGTCTTTGTGCTGTCACCTTGCTGGAACAACCCCTAACCCCCGTCCACCCTGCCACAGAGCCCGGCCTGAGCTCTGCAATCACGTAGCACTTCCAGCTCTTCGTTGGCCTGTCACTTTTCGTCACCATCATCCCCATTATGTGTTCCTCATCGCCTCATCGTGCATGTGTGACCCTGACTACTGCTCTTCTTAACACGTTTAACACGCACACAAAACCAACAACGCTTTTGCTGTTTTTCTTTCCCGTTACTTCCTGTCGCAGGTTCCGACTCGTCTAGTAGCGTAGCTTCGTCCACCGGCTCCCTGTCTCGCCCCGCCTTGTCGTTCCCCGTCTCCGGGGCCACCCCCGCCTGCCACGCTCCCGCGCCCACCCGGGCCGAGCCCCCTCAGGGCGGCACCGTCGGGCCTGGCGCCGGCGGCCCGGGCCCTCAGAGCTCCAACGCTAACACTAACGCGAGCTACTACCTCCTTCCTCTGGAGGGCGCCGCCATCCCACCTGGCAGCGTGCTGCTCAACGCTTATACAGGTGCGTGTCCACCTGACCACGCCCACAGAGGAGGGGAGTCTGGCCCAGGGGGAGGGGGGGTCTTCCACAAGTCCCTGCCTCCGGAGCTCGCAAAAGCGTGTCGGCCTTTTAACCGTCTTCCTTCTTCATCTTGATCTTTATCCTGTACTCACCCACTGCTAACAGTACTCACTGTATCTGGCTTATACAGCAAGACTGCTGCTCGGCTTCGCAAATGATCGGCCACGTCGGGGAGGGGCGACGCTCGTTAATGAGAATTCACTCCTTGCATTTCGGCAGGTCAGCCGTTTGTGAATCCAGATGGCAGCGCCGTGGTTTACAGCCCCGCCGTGACATCACAGCAGGGGAGGGGCCAGCAGTCCATGCCACAACCCCCTCCCCCTCCCCCTCAGCCAGCCAATCATATTCTGACACAGGTTAGTAAAGCATACTTGCATAATCACATCTTATTAAAGATGTCTTGTAGTGGACTGATCCTGTTTTCATAATAAAAATGGTTAAATCTTTTTGTAAATGATTTAGGTCAGTCTGTTGCATTATATGCTTCCATTAGAGTTGACTCTTCACCAACTATTACCTACTGGCTTTTAATAGCGCAGAAATCCATGTAGTCTGCTAGAAAGCTGATAAATGTACCTTAAAAATGAATAATGGATGCTAATATCCGCTAACTAGGTTTGCATATTAAAAGACACTTAAAATTCTTTTTGGTGAACATGGTGAATTATGGATAATGAGTTCACCTCCCCTGAAGTCGTCTTGGAGGGGCTAGTGTTGGAATGCTCTGGGCTGGGCGCTGTGTCCGAGCCGTAGTCTTCAGCAGAGCTGTTTCTGTCTGACCGCGCAGCCTGGCTTCCCTGCGACGTTACGGGTCGCGCCCGCAGCGACCGTATTAACCGTTCCGCCTGACTCGGCTGTCCGACTATCCGAGCGTCCGTTTCCCCACCGTAATACGTCCTCGTTACGGCATTCTCCCGGTGAACCTGCCATCCCTCCAGCTCAGAGCTGCTCTCCCGACGCTCGGACAGCCTCTGTCGACAGGGCGCTTTGACAGTTGCAGGACCTTCGGTGAAATGTTGGCTTCGCCCAGTCAGGACGACTGGGGAGGATTAACCTGTCAGGAAGTGGGTGTGGTCTTGAGCAGAAGGGCCTAGCCACACCTCCACACATTGCTTTATATATTATACAGTTTTAACATGAAACTAATTTAACACGAACATTTAATTTATAATTTACATATTTTTTTAATGAGAAAATTTGGATTTCGTTCCCCCCGTAATTGAGTTCTTAAATGTTGTATCAAGTGTCTTCCCTAGTAAGCCAGGCTTGTGCGCTGTTCATGGTAAATATGTAAGTGGAGTTCTAGGTCACGGAGGGGTCGTGTTCACTTCTCCTCTACATCATTCCCTCATTCCATCAGTGCACCCTTCTCCCCTAATGCCTCTCTCTTTTATTCCTCTTGTCCAGTTGCTATGATTGAGACATTTTTTTTTTCTTCTGTCCCCCTGCTCTACCCCTTCCCCTTTCTTTCCCCCTCTCTCCTCTTCTCCGTCTCTCTCTCTCTCTCTCTCTCTCTCTCTCTCTCTCTCTCTCTCTCTCTCTCTCTCTCTCTCTCTCTCTCTCCTGCAGCATTGTGGTCAGTCTATGCAGTACTCAGCAATTTCTTACCCTCCTTCGCTCCTGCCTGTTCCTCTAAACCAACACTACACTGTGGTACCTGCACTCTGTCTTTCTCTCTCCGTTTTTAATGCGTGGTCTCTCGTCTGTTTTCCATTCTTGTCATTTGTTCTTCTCCTCGTGCTCTTTCACCATCTCCATGTCTGTGTGTGTCGAACTGAATTGACACTGCGTACTACAGACTGTAGCTTTGACCAGCTCAGATGGCTGGGTTTGAAACCTCCCCTCAGCCTTCACCAGCTGCTTTGAGCTCCCAGTGAGCGTGTCCACTGAGGGGATAATGACAGAACTGAGTTAGTTCTCTCTCTCTCTCTCTCTCTCTCTCTCTCTC
The DNA here is from genome assembly GCF_052324685.1 of Brachyhypopomus gauderio. Taxonomy (NCBI): domain Eukaryota; kingdom Metazoa; phylum Chordata; class Actinopteri; order Gymnotiformes; family Hypopomidae; genus Brachyhypopomus; species Brachyhypopomus gauderio. The sequence continues at coordinate 6,043,699 of NC_135211.1, read as the reverse complement.
TCTTTGTCCTCCAGCGCACAGATCACGCGCTACTTTGACCTATTTCTAACTGACACCCTTTTGATCAATCCCTGTAGTTTGTCAATAACAGATAAAGCCCCAAAAGAGGCATCTGAGTCCGGTGTCTCTGGAGAATAGCGCGTAGATTAGGGCCAGGCAGACATTTTGAAGAGCTGATGCCCTAACCTGAAAAAAGGGGCATGAAATGGCAGTTTCATTTGGTCTAACTTTAGCTATTACGGGCTACTTGTAGTTATGCAGCTACAACAGCTAAAAACCAATTATTTTGTTTTCCCTCCAGAGGGGTAGCTCAGCCAAAGGAAGCAAATGGACTGTTGTTCGGGCAGCTTGTCCTTGGGGTAGATGCTCGTGGGGGGGCGGCACGGGAGGGGCTCTAGGCTTGATCACGCTGTGTCTAGCGCCCCCGCAGTCTCTGTCACGCTGTGGCTGGGGCCTCCTCTGCAGTATCAGCCTCTCTGTGGCTCACACCTCTGCATTGACAATCGCAGTGAGCTGTTTCTGTTGTCACACCTGTGTATCACAGTATTATATGATTGGTATCTACAGCACTGAGTCACAACACAGATTTCAACGCCCCGTTTCAATGCCATTTGAAGGAATAGTTTGGTGGGGGAGTTTTTTACTCGTTCCAGCGGTCAGTTGGCAGAGACAGGTTTGAAGTCCAAACTTTGCTTCTGTTCAGAACAAAAGTTGCTAACGTTGCCGTGTAACAAACACTGGAGGTCCAGAGGAATAATAGCTTTACATGTCCACAAACATCTCTCCATCTGCTCAAATCACTTCCAGGTCGCTGACCGTAGCGCCAATGTATTTGTTCACTTTTATAGCTCACAGTGAGTCATGCTACATCTTAAAACACACCAATTACTCTTTCAGACCTTTATTAAGACCTGCATGCTGTTAGAGAAATGATTCCCAAAATCCCCAATTCCCCATTTAGGAAAGACATTACCATGCTTGAATGAGCAAAGGTTATTTTGTTCAACAGTCCGGACTGAGGAACCGAGTAGCAAGCACAGCATTTCTTCACCACACACACACACACACACACACACACACACACTCCATACTGATACACAAAGTACTGAGGTCACCACACACACACACACCACATACTTTCTTTGTAACCATGTACAGATGCCACTGTACGCCACCACCACATTCCAGGAGTGTAAGGATAGTTCACCATTCAACCATTTCCACCCGATATTCTAGCAGGTGACCTGAACTTCATGGACCACTGCAGTTATGCTGTGGTATGTACTGTCTTTCAGAAGTGAGCGGAACCTTCATAGCTCCATTTGAACCTCGTAGTAGCTCCACGTGAACCTCGTATGGTTTGCAGTTGTCTCATACATTCCAGCCGTCTTCATCCGCTGCTCAGTTCACTAAAAACCCAAATGTTTCCCACGGTTTGATGGAAGCAGGCGGGTCTTCTAACTCCTGTCATTTGCATTCACCACAGTGTGACTGACTCGGACACCAATAAGCTTGAGCTAAGCTCAGCATGTGTGTATTGCCAACCCGCTAACGACTTGCAGCTTAAGGTTTGTGGTGCAACTCGCACTTTTGACATTTGGTTGCGTATTAGTTGCATCAGTATCGCTACTTGGGCTACTGCGTGTTCTCCGTGCGACGTGCATCGTACCATGACGGTCCGGGACATATACGCACAATTCTGCATACATGTAATCGATATGCTCTCTACTACAGCTATACACATAGATATGACCACTTACAAAGTTATATAATTATATTATGTAATATATTATTAGAATTAAAATAAATATTTTATTTATATATATATATATATTTGCTACAATTAACGTATTAATATTGACGGCACTAATTATATTTATATATACATACATACATATAATTGGTGCCATCAATATTAACGCGTTAATTGTAGCGATTATTTTGAAATATTTAACACGTTAAAAAAATGTATTCGATATATTGACGCAGCTGGCTGTTTTCTTCCTGTGGAAAGCTGACCTGTAACCTATGAGGTTTACCGCCACACCAGACTATCTGGAATGCCGTTCTTGCCTCCTATTCAGTACGCCAAAGCAGTACGAGATAACAGGTAGTATGTCCGAGGTTATGAAAACTGCCCAGTCGTCTACTGAAAGAACACACTGCTTTAACGGTCGAGCAGAACATATTGCATTGAAATCTAGTGCTTGAAGTACGGCATTTCAGATTCAGCCAAGGATGGAGTTTTAGGTGGAACGTTTTCCTGAAAACAAAAGTAATTTGCAGTCTGCAATGTAGAATTTAATTACGACAGAAGGAATACATCTTTGAAATATCACCTCAAAGCAATACACCCTACCGAAATTATCTCTTTTTAAAAATCTTGTTCTTTATATTTTGCACAGTTGATGTTGACTTTGTCTGAAATTCAACTAGCACATAGTTCACAAGAGAGAATCTGTGTTAAAAGTAAAAAATAAATAAATTCGACAAACATACTTGAATATGAATATAAGTACATTGTGTTCATCTTATAATGATTCTTTTATTTTAGATTTAAATATATATTACTCAAAGCACCAGTTTTCAGGGGAAATGCGATTAATCGCGATTAAGCACTGCAAATAGTGCGATTAATTAGTTGATTTTTTTTTTTCCCCATGACATTTTGGATACACATTATTTTATATGACAACTCTAAAATAAATAAATAAATGTGTGTGTGTGTGTCTGTGTAGAGAGAGAAGTTTGTGGGTATGTAATATTTTGAAAGCTGTTTCCAAGCAATTTAGCAGTTAAGTGTTCGTTAGCGAGGATAGCTACTAGCTGCTTTTGTTTTAAACAAAAATAAAGAAAGCAAAATTTGGACTCCGATCCGATAAATGTCAATATTTTTCACCGAAATACTCACCTGACTGCCTGAGCTTCCAAGCTGAAATATTTGCTCTCTGCTGTTCCGAAACGGACACAACAGGCAACCATCTCTAGATACCGGCGCTGGTCTGAGGCCCAGCGTTAGCTAGCGCCTTACGCTGTCGAACCGCCTACCGCGAAATATATAGGCTATATTTCGCCAAATATGACATCGACCTGCAGCAAATGTTTAAAAGACATTACTTGTAACGGGAACATCAAGTACAATGTAATAATTTTTATATATTAAAGTAATATTTGCATACCTAAGGTTAACTTGTCAAATTTTTTTTTCGAAGGCAAATTTTTAACTTAAATTTGAACAATACATCTCTTTAAAAAAGCATTCTTTAGTGGTATATATATATATATATATATATATATATATATATATATATATATATATATATATATATATATACACCATTTCAAGCACCTGCACCATTTAAAGTTTTAGCACCTGTATCTGTGTGGGTGGGCTTCAGTACTTTACTGAATTTATGTACTTTACCATGTATTTTACCATTTAAGAGGTATAATCGCTAAGTGTGTGTGTGTGTGTGTGTGTGTGTGTGTGACAGCAGCAGCAGGACAGTCTGGGAGGCCAGTTTAGCCAGATGAGTCTGCTCCGGCAGGGCTCAGGTGAGGGCCCCGAGGCCCCTGCTGCGCTCTTCCCCTCTTCCATGATGCTCCAGAACCCCCCACCTGCTGGCTACTTGCTGCCCCAGCTAGGGCAGCCTATGCAGGGGCACGGCTATCCACCTCACACGCCCGCCAACCATCCACTACACACCCCTGCCAATCAGCCCATCATCCAACAACAAGGTTACATTCAGCAGCCTGTCCAGCAGGTAGGCAAACACACACACACACACAGTACATAAATGCAACCTCCACAACATACGTAAAAAATACAGAGAACATGTAACGTGTACACGAAAACTTGAATGCAGACAAATCACGATCACACAGACAGAAAATATGCAAAGCTGGTGCCAGTTGCAGATATGAAAGTGAAGTTTCAACAGTGGAGTATGATGATTGTGCTGAACCCAGATTTTGTGTGTGTGTGTGTGTGTGTGTGTGTGTGTGTGTGTGTGTGTTTCAGATGTCGGCATGTTATTGTACTCCTGGTCAGTATTCACACTCTGGTCAGCACTACAGAACAGTTACACCAGTACACTACAGCGCCCCAGCAAGCCAGCAGGTTCCATCACAACAACCAGGTACACACAGCACTTGCGCCACACACACACACACACACACAGAGCGTGTGGTGATCTTGAGTGGTAGGATGCGGGACCGTGACACTGTCTGAGAGGCGGTATGATTCTCACAGTGAACCGGTCTCTTTTCCTACCGCTCACTCCTCTACGGCCTTCTGTCCCTGACCTGTGATCCTTCACCGCTCAAAGCCTGATGAGGGGCGGGGCGGGGCAGAGTGGGCGGGATGGGACTGGGTTGCCATGGTGACACTGCTCTTGAATAGCCATGGAAATGATCATCAGGTGATCAGATGCGTTCAAAACGCAGGCTGTGTGGTCCTTCAGCGTGTGTGTGTGTGTGTGTGTGTGTGTGTGTGTGTGTGTGTGTGTGTGACTCTGCATGGGTGCACAAGTGAGCACCTCATTGCACTGAATAGAGGCTTTTATTCTCTTGATGTCTGCCCTAAGAGAGCAAGTAAAAATAGCAGCTTTCTCTCTTCCTGTCTTTCTCTTCCCTTACATCTCTCCCTCTCTTTCTCCATCTCTCACCCAACCACCTGCCATTTCTCTCTCCATCTGTCCCTCCCTCTCTCCAGGTCCCTCTCTATATCTCTCTCTCCATCTCTACCTCCCTCCTTCCACTGACCTCGCTCCCTCCCTCCATCTCTCTCTGTCTGTCTCTCCTCCCTTTGCTGAATTGATTTCAGCCGGCTGCTTCAAAGGAAGCCTGACGGGGGGGAAATGGCCGCCCGGGCGAGTGTTCAGTCAGAGACGGCTCGGTGAAAAGAGCTGTCTGCTCACTGCCACCCTGAGCACCCCACTTACTCACCCTGACGTGGACTCTGCCACACACACACAGAATTGGAGTTAAAGAGCGACAGAGAAACCCTGAGAGGAACACAGCCGCTTGGCAGACGCACACACATTTGCGCTTACAGGCAGACGAATGGAGTTGGCGAGATAAAACGAAAGACAGAGAGGCTTAGCTAGACCCTCGCTCCCGGCCCTGACCACCGGCCAGCCAGCCAGCCTGGCCCTCCGTCACTTCTACACTAGTTTTCTGAGTGCACAAATGGACACTGCTTTCCTTCAGCTCGCTTCCAACGAGCGCCACAGCAAAAAATTTAAATAAATTTAAAAACTCCCACTCTCTTGTTGCCACAGAGGCTCCTCCCCCTGCAGTGAACCACCTATATGCACACAGTGACGAGCTCCTCCCACTCCTGAATCGGTGGCCCTTCCCAACAGGACTGTACAGTGCTGGCTTCCACAGAACTTCACTGTTTTCCATCATGTTTACTTCTGTCCTGTTTGTGAACCTTCTTTGCATCTTGTTAAAGATGTTAAATTATACAGTGTGGAGTCTTTAGGTTGACTGATCTCGCTGATCTAAGTTCAAAGTAAGTGTGTGTGTGTGTGTGTGTGTGTGTGTGTGTGTGTGTGTGTGTGTGTGTGTGTGTGTGTGTGTGTGTGTGTGTGTGTGTGTGTGTGTGTGTGTGTGTGTGTGTGTGTACCCTTTTCCAGGTTATCAAGCTGTGATGCCCAATCAGACGCCCAGCTACCAGGGCATGATGGGAGCTCAGCAGCCTCAGGGCCAGTCATTGGTTGGTGGCCAGACTGGGATGGCCAATCAGATTCAGGGTGTTATGGTGCAGTACCCACACATGTCACCCTATCAAGTGAGTTTCTTAACTTTTTGTAAAAACCTTTTTAGTGATGAAATTTCCTGTGCTCACTTAATCCATGACACAATCCACAACAGTGGGTGATTATTACACGAGTTAGTGCTATGAAGTGATGTGTGTGTGTGTGTGTGTGCGCGGGCGTGCAGGTACCTGTACCCCAGGGTTCTCAGAGTGTTCCTCAGCCAGTTTATCAGCAACAGATTGTCCTGCAGGGACCCCCCAATCAGACAGCAGTACCCACAGCCAGTATGCAGGTCTACTACAGCGTCCTGCCCCCCGGACAGCACACAACTGTTAGGTAAAGCACACACGCACACAAGCTACACACAGAAAACAGACAAGTGCAGACACACCAACCGGTTATTGTGAAGCTTTTGCGTCATTCCCTGATCCACTACCTAACTGTGTGTGTGTGTGTGTGTGTGTGTGTGTGTGTGTGTGTGTGTGTGTGTGTGTGTGTGTGTGTGTGTGTGTGTGTGTGTGGATGTTGAAGTGTTGTTGAAGTCTTTTTCACATCAGGTTTTCTTTTGTCTCCAAAGGGTTTGGATGATAACCTCATGCTGTGCTTTGCTGTTTCCGTGTGTGTGTGTGTGTGTGTATTTTAGCTCAACCGTGGGCTTTCTCCCTCCTCCGGGTACAGAACAGATGCCGTTCCCCAGGGCCGCCTCCCCCTGTGGCTCTCAGCCAATCCCAGGCCAGCAGTGCTCAGGTACCGTCATGCTTTGAGCCAGTCACCATCAGCCAAGCCACACCACTGCCAACGAGCTAGCAGAGCCTACAGTAAAGCCACTGCACTCTGAAACATCCCGTTCTGTGCCGTTTCATCCGGTTGTATCCTGTTCCGAGCTCTGCCTCTGTTCATATATGAACTCAGTGTCTTGAGACTCGTGTCACACACGTAGTGTGCAGTAGAATTTCCATGTCAGACGCTTTCTCACCACAGGGAGTGTTCCTGGTGGTTTAGCCCGAGGGGTGGAGAATAGAGTGTAGAGAGTGCAGGAGGCGTGGCCTGGCTCAAATTATAGGATTATAGGACCTGTCCGCAGTATTAACAAAAGAGTGGACAACTCGTCAGACTCGGAGAGTCACGTGTCTCTCCAGTTACCCATATTTGTGTAAAGGTACTACTGGATTTTTGCGTGATAGAAATATCAACACCCCCCCTCCTCAAAACATGACCAACTCCACTCCCAAAGCGTATACATCTCCTCCGGATAACGTCCGGAAAAGTTTGGGCTTACCGTGCCTGTCTGAAAGGGGCTTAGGTTTCGTTCTCCACTTTGAACAGCTACTTCAAAACTCGTGGCATATGGATTTTCCAATTTAGATGCATGTAATCTGTAAGCTAGTGTTGTTCTGTTTAAATAAACATTTCATAATGAATGTTGAATTTTTAATGCATTTCAGTGTTGTCCATCATTTGTTTGGTGGTGTTTATTATAATAACTCATGCATATGTAATGAGTTTTCCTTAGTGGGATTTTATTTATTTTCATGAAAGTGCTATATTTATTCCCTTCATTAAATGTTGTTTACAGTATCATTGCAGGAAGCCCTTTAAGCACTTAATAGGAATTTTATCACAGCTACCAGCAAAAATTCTTGAATAAATGTTATTAATAAATGCAGAACTCAAGCGTGCAGCATGCTATGATGGCAATAAAAAGTGTGTGTGTGTGTGTGTGTGTGTGTGTGTGTGTGTGTGTGTGTGTGTTTGAAGGGGAAACTTGAGCACACACACAGATAAGGTAGTGGACTATATATACAATAGTTGTGTGAAGAAGAAGCATAGTTGTGGTTTTAATGAGATGAGGGCACGGCATACTCTTACTTTAACCTTTCACTGTTTAATAAACAGCTTTAATTGGTGTGTGTGTGTCTGGGTGAGAGTGTGTGTGTGTGTGTGTGTGTGTGTGTGTGTGTGTGTGTGTGTGTGTGTGTGTGTGTGTGTGTGTGTGTGTGTGTGTGTGTGCGTGTGTGTGTGTGTGTGTGTGTGTGCGTGCGTGCGTGCGCACACTCACTCTTCAGTCACCCCAACCAACCCTCTGTTTCCTTGCCAATAAATAGCGAACAGGTCACCATTGCGTTTACTTTGCAAATATTACATTTAATTAGCCATTGATTCAGTTTAATGGTTTTTGGCTTTTATAGGTTAATGGTGTCCCTAATTAAATTCTGTCAGACTACACTTTTTCTGTTTTATAATGGGCTATTTTAATCCATTTAAATGATAGTGTGGCGTTTAATTGGCCAGTGTACTGCCTACTGATCTGTTATTTTTTCCTGTCAACCCTGGTTGGTTTTAAATGAATGTTTATGAAGTGAAGTAAAAAAGGCATGATTAGCAATTTTGAATTCCTCTGAACCAGTACTGAATCATTTCTCAGCACCGGTACTGGCTGCGTAGAGCCGTGTATTTTATAGCGTTTGGTGCTCCCAGTCAGAAACAGAAGGGTATATGCCAGAGAGCCCAAGTGGGGGGTGGTTTCCACTTGTTTACTCCTAATTTTTGGTAATTTGTCATTATTTTGAACTAAACAACAGCAACTTTGGAGAGTGAATGTTATAGTGAAGCGTCACACCCTTGACTTGATATCAGTCAGAAGAGACGGTCTCTCAAGTGACTAAATTACTGTTCTCACTGTGGTGTTTTTTCCCTGTTTTTCTAAGCGCGTGCCCTTTGCTGTCCCCTGCAGGTGTGCCTCCGCCGCCCCCTAGTGGCAGCGTGCTGATGATGCAGCTCAGCGTGCCTTCCAGCCAGCAGCCTTCACCCGCTCAGTGGAAGCACAACAAATACTACAGCCTTGATCAGCCGCACCACCACGGGCCTAAAGTGTCGGAGCTCCGCCCCCTCGACACTTCGCAGGTATGACATCAACCCATACCTGCTAGAATCAAGACTGCAATGCTAATGACGTGTGTGTGTGTGTGTGTGTGTGTGTGTGTGTGTGTGTGGGTGGGTGAAGTATTCAATCAACAACAAGCCCCTCCTCTTTCTCTCCCAGAGGAGCCCACAGCTGTCTAGCCCCTCCCCTTCCCCCGCCCACTCTCCCAATGCTGCTCAACTGGCTAACCTGAAGGGAATTCATCCTGGCCTCGGCCCCCTACCCATAATGCCCCAGTTTTCTCGACCCTTCCTACCAGGTGCGTACTTTGCGTGTCTCCGTAAGCGTGTGTGCAGGCGTGTGGGGTTTTGTCCTCACCGTTACGTGCTGAACTTGCGTGTGGTTGGTGTGCAGGTGACGGCAGGTATCCTTTGCTTGGGCAGCCTCTTCAGTACAACCCTCCCATCAGACCTCCACTAATGCACAGCTCTAACACAGTCAATCATCACCAGGTTAAACACACACACACACTCTCCAACCCCAACTCCCATCCCACATCTTACCCACAGATTTCATTTACGCGCTCAAATCCACTCCCACCAGTTCACTCTCCCTCTTGTTTAACTACCCCGTTCCCTCTTGATACCCCCTTTCTTCTTGCCCCATTTCCAGGTTCCTCTGGGCATGCGTCATGGGCCCCGTGGTCGAAGACCTACAAAGAAATTGCCGTCAACGGACATGAATACAGGAGAAATTGGTACATTACACACATTACACACTCTGTTTCTCCATTCACTGTGTCAGATACTCTTATATAGAGAACAGTGTGTATAACCAGTGTGTGTGCTCGCTGGCAATCTAACCTAGTTCTGTGCTCTTAACACTTTGCCCTGCGAAGTTCTAGATAAGGTTCTGTGATAACGATGGTGGTGACATCTAAATTCATTTGTTCACTGCAGTGCACAAAGCATTACGTTAGGAGCGCACACATCTACATAAAAATACACACACCTCCCTTTACCCTGAAGGAAGTCCAAAGCACTGTGCTGAGTCCTGAACATTTTGGCCCACAGGGTGCTCAGAGAACAGGACCACCACACGGCCCTTTTGCGTTTAACGATCACTGTTTCTGCCAGTCAGACACCGCTGTACTTTCCAATAATCAATAACCTCCACTTATGCATCCCAAGTAGATTTATGAGCCGTCACTCTCCCTGTGTATGCAAACTCACATACCACGTTCAGGGCACACACTACACACTCATACACTTGATCAACCACATAAATACAAACGTAAATGTGTAAACTGTGAAGTTGAGAAACTTTAAAACTTTAACGGTAACCGTGTGTGCGCGCGCAGTGAACAGTCGCGTGTTGGAGGTGACGGACCTGCCCGCCGGGATCAGCCGCTCGGAGGCCGACTCCTTGCTGGGGGAGCTGGGTAAGGCGGGAGCACTCATAAAATGGCTGCCAGAGACCCGCCCCTCTCAGCACCCGGACGCCACCAACAAGGAGACGCCGGAGGCCCCGCCCCGCGACCTGGCCTCCACCTACACCATCTTGGCAACGTTCCCCTCCAAGTACGCAGCGCAGAGCGCCCTAGTCAAACTGAACACGTCCATCACCGCGTTCAGACTGAAGTCCAGCAGGAGACACGAGGAGGCCAACGCACTAGAGAGAGCCAGCTCTCAGTGAGGCCACGCCCCCCTCACGCTCTCTGCCCAATCACAACCATTGCCTCTGCCTCACTTCCTGCCATGCTCACTTACTAGTTTTTGTTTTTGTTGGTTTATTTTTAAAATATGTGCACCACTGGAAAGGGTTTCGTACCGCAGGGCCTGTAAGCTGGGTTAGTTCAAACAAGGGGGAGAAAATGGTGAATAGGGAAAAATGGTGTTAAAACAGCTTGAAATGGACACAGTAATCCAGCTCAAAATGTTATTTAATGAAAAAAAAAGAAAGAAATTGGGGGGGGATTTTGCAATTTTCTAAAGACTCTCAAGTTGCTTTACTGCAAAGGCAGCCTGGTGATTGGCCATTCTAGTTTTGTCCTTCATCTCCCGCATCCTGCTTAACAGCCCCCGCCCCCTCTACGGCCGAGGCGTTTGGGGAAGCCCTGGACGGAGGACGCTCCCTCTCTCCGTGCCTTCAGAACCACCCGCACCCCCAACGTTCTCACTGAACACAACAGATGCCATTCAGAAAACGAAATAAAAACAACGTGGTGATCGGGGTCATCTGTTGATGAATAATTGATTTTTTCACTCGAATGTCAGCTGCGTTCAGGCACAAACGGAAACTGATTGCCGGTCAGACTGGTTCTGTGTTTTAACTTTATTTATAAGCGGATAATGGCAGTTTTTTTTTTGTGTGTGTGTGTGTTTTTTGTTTGTTTGTTTGTTTGTTTGTTTTTTAATTTTTATTATTATTTTCACTCCATCTACTCCCCACCCCACCCTTGAACTGTTAAATATGGGTTGAAGACTAAGAAGGCCCTCCGAACTGAAGTTCCCACACCTCGACTCCCCGCCCTTTTCTGTTGGTCGCAAAATGTGTGGAACATGGTAGGCTGGAAGGTGTTTTTATTTCACAATTGAAACCAATAAATGTTTACACCAAACAGTGCAGCCTGTCAGAGGACCCGGTGGGTCAGTATTTAATCACCCTGTGCATCTTGGACATCTGCTTGTTGAGCTTACACCACAGGTACAAACGTAATGGCCCACCTACAGCGACTTCCACACGTCTTCGTCGCATCCTCTCAATGTATCTCGGCCAGCGCAAGTGGGTCACGGCCTTGATGTTGAAACGGAAGATTTTGCTAGAAACAGGACTGGATCATGATGCCTAGAGATAAAGAATAATGAAATTAACACATCAAGTGCAGTACCAAGGACTGTGGTACCAGGGACGAAGAAATACGCAGAGCTTTGTCGAGACGGTAAGATGTTTCGGTAAGTGTGGGACGAGTGGGTGTTTAAACGCTGCACCTAGCAGATGAGTTTTCGGTCTGCGTTTGAAGGTGGCGAGAGCCTTCTGAATGGCCGGCCGATGGGAAGCTCTGAGAGCAAGCCAAGGAGAGTCTTGGTGCTCTTCCATGAAGCTGCTAGGAAGGCGTTTCAAGCCGAGCTGTAGTAGAAGATCGAAGGGCTCGAGGCGCGGTTCGGACTTTGTCCATCATCATCGTCGTGTAGGGAGGGGCTAGTCCGTTCTCTGCTTTGTAGGAGAACATCAGGGTTTTGGATCTGATGCAAGCAGCACCCATGAAGCTAGTGAAGGAACACGGTGGAGTAACCGGCTTCATGCTTTTGACTGAGCTGTTTATTCTCTCATTATCTCTCAGGAGTATGTATTTTTTTAGAGACTACAAAGCACATATGGAAATCAGTGTAGGTAAGGGCGTCGGCCAGATGCTGTAAATGCACGTTAACTGAAACAATGGTCCATGATGTTCGCAGCTCTATAAACGAGAAACAGCGCCATCTAGTGTTCTAACGTTTAGCAGTCTTGTATGGGTCTCGGTCTGAATTCATTCAGAAGACACGCTCAGAGACGATCCCTATTGAGGTCAAACAAAGTTTACAGAGTCCTCATTTTTGCATTAAACTTTTTAATGTTGTAAAGGTTCGAGGCCTACTTTGTTAAAAATCGGCCATCCTATTCATACTGCAGCACACTAGACTATGGTTTCAGTCATATTATTATGATCTATATATTTTAAATAGGATCAGGAAATCAAACGCAGCTCATTCTCTTGTAATATTTATCGCCTGATGCTTTTTCGGATGCTCACAGCGTTGGTCAGCCACTGAAATACACTACTGAAGCTTTAGTGTGGTCTGGTTCACGGCATCATGCTTTATACCACGGAATTATTACTACTTTAGTTTTTAACAGCCATCTCAAATATTTATGTTGCATATTGGAATATGAATTTAACATGAGAAAGTGGGGCTGTTGTGTTGAAGATACTGTAAACATGTGCATTTCTGGGCTCTTGACCGCGACTAACCGTGTAAAGCCAGTATGAACCCACGGTGACGCTAATCTTCAGGGTTAAAGGGACAAGGGCGTGTATCTTTGGAAGACGTGAAACTGTAAAGAGGGTAGGGTGGGGTGGGGGGACTACTTCAGTTACCACGTCTTACGGGCAGTTAACAACAAACATCATCTACAGCAGCTTCAATCTGAACGTGGACCCGTTGTGAAAATAGCATTACGGGAATAACCGTCAACGGAACAATTTCCCACTAGTCAGCAGAGCATGAAATTGCAGACAGTCCCTTTCACAGTTTGGTGGTATTCAAATGCTCTCAAGTGCATAACTGCCACCTCCCCACCCATTGCCACCGCACCCATATGGCTTGAAGATCTGTAATAACCTCGGATAGCCTGCATCATTTGAAGAAGTAATTTTATTTTGGCAAATCCCCATGGGCTCTTTTATGATGCTTCACGTTTCTTTGAAGATACCGATAATAAACCTGGGGGCAATTTCATTAAAAACATTACTCATCTAGCCAAATATTATAAAATATAAAATATTGCTTGTATCCAATTGGAGTTCCTGCCCTCCTCTCCCACAGCCTGGATCGTCTGGAGGAAGTCGTCCACTTTGTGAACGGACACCAATACCAAGTACATTGCCAAATATAAGGGATAATTAGTTAACTGGAAGTGTTGTAGGTTTCACTGAACCGATCTATGGGAAAACATATGAAGATAAATTAATGAAAACGAAGATCATGGTTACATTAACAGCACTGCACTCATAGATTGGAATTTGTGAATGTGTATCATTTTAAAGAATCAGCTCAAACAAATAAAATCAACATTTTGGATACCTTGGGGAATTCTGGGAAATGAAGTTTTCAGATCGGGTGGAATACGGATGGTTATCTATACAATAAAGTATCGTGTCTTTTCACTATTGACTTGGAGATGGCAAAAAACGTACACGTAGAAGCGCGCTGTCATTTGTATGACCTGTACCGTGGTCCATGTTTTGAGGAATTTCTCCTCCTGGCGGTGAGTGTGAGTACTACATATGACCACGTGGTTCCTGTAGGTTTCCTTTTACATGTGCGACGAGGCCATCTTCTCGCTCTCCCCTGACATCAGGACCCTGGAATCAGGCCTGAGGTGGGTGCAGACCCTGACCATGCCAGGACTGGTCTTGGATGAAAGTCCATATCCTGACATTGAACCTGCTCAGTTGAGCACAGAGCTCAGTTATAAAGTGATCATCACATGCTTGTGAACACGCACAGGCCCTTTACAGAGACTTACGTCTACAGACTCTGATATTGAGGTCATTGGCGACTGGTCTACTCGTTGTTGGAGAGACTCCACCCATACACTGTGGGCGGCGATGCAGGTGAGTGCATGAGGATGCTCTGATTGGCTGACCTTGTTATCTGAAGGAAAAACATTTCATTAGGGCGAAATCTGAAAATAAAGAACACATTGCACCAAGTTTAGTAAAATTAAAACTCCTATTTTTACTCTTGCAACTTCCCCTTTAAGCCACAGGGGGAAGTCCACACAGCATCTAGCACTCGCCAGCCGTTAAACAACTGTTTCCACACAGTGCTGCTAGCAGTGTGCTAACTCATAATGTCTAAGACAAACGAAATGAAAATGAGTTACATTACAAATGGCACCAATTAGTTGTACAACGCAAGTTGAAGTGGCTTTAAAATGGCTTTAGAGAGGGAGGGAGAGCAGGAAAGTAGGTGTTTTTCAATACATCCACTAGAGGGTGCTCTAGGCCTACACTAACCAATACACAATATAAACAAATCAGGGACAAGTCACTATGACGTGCGCTATGGCTTTATACCAGTGGCATATCTAACAGATCAACAGTATCTCAAAACAGGTTTTGTCATTTAGAAACTGCCCACATCCTGTTTCTCCTACTACTAAGACACTTATTGTTTGCTAGCATGCAAACAGAAATGTAAATGTGCCATATTTGTCAATTGTGATTTTTTTTCCGACCACAATCTAAATTTGTCCTCCACATTTACCCATCTGTGCAGTTAGCACACACACACACACACTAGTGATTACTAGGGGGCTGTGAATCACACGTGCCCAGAGCGGTGGGCAGCCCTAGCCCGGCGCCCGGGGAGCAGTTGGGGTTAGGTGCCTTGCTCAAGGGCACCTCAGTCATGGCCTCAGGTCTGGGAATCGAACCCACGACCCTCCGGTCACAAGACCAGTTCCCTACCACAGGACCATGACTGCTCCACCGTGACTTCCTGACCTCCTAAATTCCTGACCACCATGTTACTGATCATTATAAAAAGGAATTAAAGCACCAGTGATTATTTTTCCCCAGTATGAACTGAGATATTGGATAGTGAATGTTTTTGTTTGTTTGTTTTTGACAATGCTTGACAGTTTTATTATGTTTTTGTTTCTAGCTTGGGTCTCAGGTTCTTCTGCTATTGTTCCTGTCACCAAATGGACGCAACAACCTGTCTCCATAACTACAGACCTGCTGCGCTTTCATAGATAAAAACATCTGCACCCATGATTCTCAAACACCTGGAGACCTTTACTGCTTCTCAACTTGAATTCCTCTCAGTTTGTGTGCAGTCAGACCCGTGAATGATGCTATAATCCTATAACATCTGGACCTTGGGTGCGTGTGACACACTCCTATCTACCTGGTGTTCAGTGCAGGACACCCACTCCAGTTTCCTGCCCCTAAACCCACAGGTGATCATGAATATCGCTGTCAGTGTGGTGGTGTCCTAACTATTATCATCTCCGCTTGGAGGAAGATATCGAGAGAACAGAAGCACATTTGTATTTCATGATGGAGAGCTAGAATGTTTGAGTGGGAGGAGCAGACTGGCAGTGGGAGGAGCAGACTGGTGGTGGGAGGAGTAGACTGGCGGTGGGAGGAGCAGACTGGTGGTGGGAGGAGCAGACTGGCGGTGGGAGGAGCAGACTGGTGGTGGGAGGGGGGTGGGAGCGGGCCCAGCTGGCCTCTGCTGCCCACAGAATGGCGGAGGCGTGGTGACATGCCCAGACATGTCCCCGTGAGCTCGGACTGGTGGGGGCGCTGTTGCTGCTGACACTCTCAGCTGCTCTACCACCGCTGCTTTGACACCAAGAACTGACTTTCACCCGCTCACGGTGAACCCACAGCCTGCCCTTGGGTTATAGTGAGGAGTTATAAGCAGTTATAAAACATGCATACATGGCAGGTGTGTGTTATGCTGGTCTGAGCCTGTGTTTATAGAACAATGGTCTGGCTGACCTTTTTACTAAAGTGCCCATGAACAGCAGTGACTTTTGGCCTTTGACCTCTGACCTTGGCTCTGCGGATTCATGCTCTATATGACCGATATGCTCAGCCAGCTCTGGGTGGCCAGTGTTTTAACACACAGACCTCACACTTCTTCCACAGCCAGCATGAGCACATTCACACAGTCCCGTGTCTTGCAGTCACCTTGAATGTCCGTCCCGGGGGGGTTGGATCCAGCTCAGAGCACACGGGAGTCCTGCCACGCCCCTTCCTCGGCCCTGCCCACTGCAGTACCGCACGCCCACACACTGATCTGGATGCGGAGATGCCGTCGTGTGCTGCGTCTGCTTACGCAGAGCTGCGTTGACGGGTGGGGTTTGGACCATTGCTTTTAATTCGGCAGTTATGAATCGGGCCTGTTTAGAGTGCGACTATGTGACATAAGCGGTAACACGTCGTTTAGAAATAAATAAAGAACGATTTTTACCCAGTGATGATGTACTGATTCTAGACCGCTTTGACAATCCTCTCATTCAACATGTCATGTTGCCATGGTGATGAAATGGAAACTGCCCTAGCTGTACATTTGGGGGAAGGGGACAATGTGGTAGTGGGGGGAAGGGGGGGGGGGGGTAGGATGTTTAGGGCATTGCAGTAGCCCCCACTCTACCCCGCCCCAAACACACACACACACACACACACTCACACACACACACACACACACACACACACACACACACACACACACTCACGCACACACACACACACACACACACACACTCACACACACACACACACACACACACACACACACACACACACACACACACACTCTCTCACACACACACTCACACACACACACACACACACACACACACTCTCTCACACACACACACACTCACACACACACACACACACACACACACACACTCTCACACACACACACACACACACACACACACACACACACACTCACACACACACACACACACACACACACACACACACACACACACACACTCTCACACACACACACACACACACACACACACACACACACACACACTGGAGTGTTTGGGACTCGCTCCCTTCCATCCCTTCTCCGTTCAGCAGAAACGCTTTCATCAGTCTCAAGGTCTCCTGCTTTTCATACCTCTCTCTCTCACTCAGATACACAAATACACACACTCCCGCTCTCTATCTCTCCCGATAGATATTTCTATCTCTCTTACACACAAGTGCATTCCCATCTTCTTTCTCTCTCTTTCTGTCACTTTTTGTTTTCCGTCTATAGTGCAGGCACGTTGCAGAAGCGCCCAACCTGTAAATTCAATTGTCCTTATTTGGTGTTGTCATTCAGCCCGACAGGCCAAGGCTCTATCCAGTCTCCAGTCTCTTCCTCTCTGTCTGGGTGACTGGGTGCAGTGGTGTGTGCTTTTAGAGTTAAACTACGTGTCAGTCCAGCCACACAACCTGTTTGCACAAGGGCATGGTGAGTGGGATGGTTCAGTGTTTCTTAGTGTGTGTATGAGAGAGAGAGAGAACTTGTAAAATGTATCCAGTGTATAAACCGTTGCATAACGTATTCAGAGTGAACTGATCAAAAAGGACGTTATTTCTGTGACTTCTGTTATATGATTCTCTACAGACAACTACAATGGTAACCTAAACTACAGATAAAATGATCTGTTTCCTATATGTGCCCCTCTAGCGTTCACTAAAGCGTGTAAATCAGCCTTATCTCCTAACAAGGCACACATCATCTGTGGATTTCCCACAGCCTGTGTGAAAGGAACTTTACAGATCTGTTTATGACAACCTTATAAAGAAACTGTCAAGGGCTGTGGGGTTTTTGTAGGGTCTTGCTTGTATTTTACAGCAGTGTGTGTGTGTGTGTGTGTGTCACAGGGGGGAAGAGGTGTGTTAAACCAGAGGAGTTGTACTGAGGCCTAAACATGTCTGTTGAGAATTATGTGCTCTCTCTCTCTCTCTCTCTCTCTCTCAATCACTCACTCCTTGTTGCTATGACTGCAGTCCAGCACCACCTTTTACACGGTAAGTAACCAAGCTGTCACGTTACATATCACCTTCACCATGGTGACCACACTGTTATACGCAGTGTTGGGAACGTTACTTAAAAAAAGTAATTAAGTTATAGTTACTCACTACTTGTTCAAAAAAGTAACTGAGTTAGTAACTGAATTACTCTATAATAAAAGTAACTCGTTACCAGGGAAAGTAACTATTTGCATTACAGTAAAAAAAAAAGTTACATGCCAATGAATAAGGATTTTTTGAAAAAGCAGTTTTCACAGTCAGTTGAAATGAGTAGATCATAAAGGTGTTTAACTTTTGACATTTTTTGCACATCAACAGACCAGTGCTGGATAAAATCCTTTAAAATCCCAAATCTTTGAAAAAAAAGAAGCAAAAGTAAACAGTTACACTATATAAAGTGCATTTACATCTATCAAATTTAATTCTCTCAACCTGAGACAACTGGTTTGTTCACAACAGAAGTAAACTTAACAATTAAACCTCTATTCTTAATTAAATACATCAAATACCCAGTCTGGTAGAAATTCAGGAACTTCAAGTATTTTCTTAAATAATGTTTATATCGCCACCTTGAAAATGCAAATTTTTCTTCTGCTTGCTCCTGACTCCTGACTTGCCATTTCTGCCTCTTCTCCGTTTGTGTCGTGTGCTTCGGCGTGCATGTAAAAACACTGACTTGTTAAGTTAAACAGGTGTTACACCGATAACCATGATCTTTCGAGATCTGTTACTCCTCACTAGTCTGGGCAGCGGTCCGCTCGCATTACTGTTAGTATATTGTAGCGTCGGGTGAACAGAGAGGCCGGTAGAGAGACTCATGTTTGGAAAACAACCCTTTTTATTTCTTTTGCTCACTACTTTCTGACCTGCTCTCTCGTCATTTTCGCTGCCAGGTCAATAACTGGATTAAGTTTCACCCTTCTGGTAACTCCCTTGGCTAACAACAAACCATCTAGAACATCTCTACTGCTTCTCTCAAATATGTCTTAAACTAAGAACCGAACTTCAGATCTTTTAATTACTTTAAACAGGGTGTCATTTACAGAACATCGCGGAAAGAGGTTTCCCAGTGTCCCTTGCTTCGCGGGAGGCGGGGCTTCTCTATATACAGCTCCTCCGCCGTCACACAGCCCCCCCCAGAGTCAACCGTCCCGGTGACAGTGCATGTCGTGGTCGAGTTCAAAGTCGACGAAGTGACGGGGAGGTCTCCGCGACCTCCGGGGTCGCAATGGGGGAGCCAGGCCAGTCGTGGTGGGGGTGGGCACAGCGAGGAGACAAGGGGGCGGGATCGCTTCGGTGTTCCTTTGTCCATCATTCGTCAGTCCGTCCCCGCAGGCCGCGCCCGGTGCAGTGCCCTCCGTCCATGGCCGGCCATCGACACCCGGAGGTGATCCTGAAAGCCGGGGGGAGGAGTCAGTCACGCCGACTGTATTTGTCCCAGGTGACTTGGGTCTGTAGGGGGCCAGGCGGTCACGGTGTACCACTACAGTCTTTCTACCACTAATCTTAACCCTGTACACTACCTCGCTCAGTCTTCCCAAAACCACGTACGGTCCTACCCAGTTCGATTGTAGCTTCGGGCAGAGGCCCCTTGAGCGTTTGGGGTTAAACAGCCAGACTCTCTGGCCTTCCCGCAACGCATCCCCCGAACAGCGTGAGTCGTACGCCCGTTTCTGTTTAACGCTCGCCGCAGACTGTGAGACTCTAGCCGCGTGGTGCACGTCGCGTAGCCTCCGGAGCAAGACGCTCACGAACTGGGGGCCCGGCTCGATTTCCGGATCCTCACAGGGGGGCGCGCCGAACACCAGGTCGACGGGGGTGCGCAACTCCCTGTCAAACATCATGCAGGCTGGGGTGAACCCAGTAGATTCTTGAACCGCGGATCTGCATGCGAGGAGGACTACCGGTAGGCGCCTGTCCCAGTCTCGCTGGTGCCCAGCGGTAACCATCGCGAGTTGCGTAGTCAGCGTGCGGTTAAAACGCTCCACTAAGCCGTCACCCTGTGGGTGGAGGGGTGTCGTTCTGGTCTTTCTAACGCCCAGTATCCGACAGAGCTCCGTCATAGTTTCCGCTTCAAAATTCCGACCCTGGTCACTGTGCAGGCACTCCGGGACCCCGAAGCGGCAAAAGAATTCATCAACGAGCACGCGGGCGGTGGTAGACGCACTTTGATCCGGGATCGCATAAGCCTCCGGCCACTTAGTAAAATAATCCATCGCGACCAGGACGTACCTATTTCCCTCCTCGGTCAATGGAAATGGCCCCAGGACATCGACGGCCACCCTCTCCATAGGGGAGCCCGCCCTCATGGGTATGAGGGGTGCCCTGGGTTTGTGCGCCGGCCCCTTTTTCGCCGCGCAGGCGTCGCAACAGTGAACAAAAAGTTCAACATCGCGCCTACAACCCGGCCACCAGAATCGTTGTCTCAGCCGCCGTAGGGTTTTCGACACCCCGAAGTGACCACTACCCGTCGCCCCGTGGACCGACCGTAACACGTCATCTCTCAACTCGCCCGGGACCACTGCCTGTAAGATGGACGAGCTTGACCCCGGCTCCGACCAAACCCGACACAGGATGCCCTGCACGACACGTAAGCTATCCCAGTTTGAGCGGAGAACCCTCGCAACAGAACCTAGAGGCGAAACCGAGTCCCACTCGGGCGCCTGCGCAGCCCCAACCTGCTCGAAACATCAATCCATTTCTCGATCTGCTAGTTGGGCCTCCCTGAATTGTTCAAACGGAACCGGCGCCAAGTCCCTCAGATCAGGTTCGGGTCGAAGGGTTAGCGCCGCGCATCGACCATCAGCAACACTCTCAATTTCCGCTTTAGTGCAGTGTTTGCACGCCACGTCCGCACAAGGTCTGCGTGATAGCGCGTCCGCGTTGTCGTGAATCCGGCCCGGTCGGTGCTCCACCGTGAACGTGTAGTCCTGCAGTTTAGCCAACCAACGTGCCAGCTGCCCTTCCGGGTCACGCAGTCTAATTAGCCACTGCAGTGACACATGGTCTGTACGCAAACGGAACGAAACGCCATACACATACGGCCTGAAGTGGTCCAGGCATGCGACCATGGCCAGGAGTTTGCGCCGAGTCACACAGTAGTTCCGTTCAGCCTTGGAAAGGGTTCTGCTGAAGAAACAGACCACACGTTCCGTGTCCCCATCAACTTGCGAGAGCACACCCCCAATCCCGTGGTCACTCGCGTCCGCGTCAACTATAAACTCGCGCTCGAAGTCTGGGTAGGTCAAGATAGGGGCGCTGCACAGCCGGCGTTTGAGTTCTCCGAACGCCGCCTCGCAAGAGTCGGACCACTTAAACTTCGTCCCTTTAGCGGTAAGTTCATGGAGTGGGGCTGCTATTTCCGCGAAGCCCTCGACGAACCGCCTATAGTAGGAGGCCAATTCCAAAAAACTTTGCAGTTGTTTCGTGTTAGCGGGTCGTGGCCAATCCCAAACAGCCTCAGTCTTGGACGGGTCAGTGCCAACACCCTCGCCGCTAACGACATGACCCAAAAATTTCAAGCGGCGTTGTAATAAATTACACTTTTCAGGGTTCAGTCTCAGGTTTGCATGTCTAATAGCACCCAGCACCAGACTCAGGTTAGCTAAAGCCGCGTCAAAGGTGTTCGCATGAACCAGCACATCATCCAAGTACACCACGCACTTGGACACAGGAACATCACTCAACACCTTTTCCATGAGTCTTTCGAAGGTCGCCGGCGCATTGCACAGCCCGAACGGCAGAACTGTGAACTGCCACAGTTCTTTTCCCACCGTAAAAGCGGAGCGTTCCTTCGCCGCCTCCGACAACGGCACCTGCCAATAACCACAGCGTAGGTCCAGAGAGCTGAACCAACTCGAGCCAGCCAGTTGGTCCAACGACTCGTCGATCCTAGGCAAGGGG
The DNA here is from genome assembly GCF_052324685.1 of Brachyhypopomus gauderio. NCBI lineage: Eukaryota > Metazoa > Chordata > Actinopteri > Gymnotiformes > Hypopomidae > Brachyhypopomus > Brachyhypopomus gauderio. The sequence goes on along the minus strand of NC_135211.1, from coordinate 6,021,846 downwards.
TAGGCGTCGAGTTTCGTTACTGCGTTAAGACGTCTACGCATAGTCTACGCAGAAACGCCAATCTCCGTTTTTCTTCCTTGCCAGGACCACTGGGGATGACCATGGGCTGCTTGACCGTTCTATGATACCTGCCCGAGCCATGTTCCTAATCTGTTCATCCGCAATGGCTCTCTTCGCAAAGGGGAGGCGGTGAGGGCGAGAGCGAATCGGCGACGCACTACCAGTATCCTCTCTTAGACGGCGTGAGAACGTCGAGGGCGTCCCTCGGCGCGGAGGGGTCTGTCTGTACCCCTGGAGCCCGGACCCATCCCTGCGCCGTGCAATCCGCTGCTTTGTGTTCCGGCGAGTCGCAGCGCCAGCAAGCAAACGGTCGTAGGCGAGTTGAAGACCTTTGAACTGCAGTAGGCATCGTTCGGTTAACCGGGGTGTTCCTTGTCAGCACCTGCTCGATCCTCTCCGCCGCCATGACCGCCAGGTCCAAGGAGGTGGGCTCGCGCAGGAGCACCTGCGTCTGTAGGTCGAAAGGCTCCAGAGCGCTGATGAATTTATCCAGCATGAGCTGCCGCTGTATCACTTCCGGGAAAGTCGGATACGCTTGGCGGACGAGAAGAGAGACATCCGACGCTATGAGTGATAGTTTCTTACCCCGCCTGCGTCGTCGTGTGACTAGCCTCTGTTTCGCCGTGGTGCTCGACAGCTGCACGCCAAAGTGGGCATTCAACGCTCCGCGTAGGGCGCCCAGGTCGCTGTGGTCGTCCGCCGGCATCTCCACCAGAATCCTTCTGGCGGGCCCTCGAAGTGACAGGCATAGGTGAGCCGCCGTTTCGTCATCCTTCCATCCCATGTATCCGGCCACGACCCTCAACTGCGCATCAAATTCGGTCCAGTCTGACATCCCGTCATACTCCGGTAGCCTAAGCGGTGTGACCAGTGTGTGCCGTTGTGGCGTTGCAGTAGCCGGTTTCCTGGTCAGCGGCGTGACCAGCGTCTGCGAGCCGTCATCGCCGAGGGTAGCCGGTGGGCGTCGTCTCTCTCGTCCCATTCCGAGCTTCGCTGCGCTGTGCCCCTCTGCACCGAGACGTAGCTCGAGGGACCTCTCCACCCGTCTTGCGTGTTGGATCTCCTCCTTGATCTGTTCCCGCAGACACTCCAGATCGTCCAGAGGCCCACATTCTGACACCAGTTGTAGCGTCGGGTGAACAGAGAGGCCGGTAGAGAGACTCATGTTTGGAAAACAACCCTTTTTATTTCTTTTGCTCACTACTTTCTGACCTGCTCTCTCGTCATTTTCGCTGCCAGGTCAATAACTGGATTAAGTTTCACCCTTCTGGTAACTCCCTTGGCTAACAACAAACCATCTAGAACATCTCTACTGCTTCTCTCAAATATGTCTTAAACTAAGAACCGAACTTCAGATCTTTTAATTACTTTAAACAGGGTGTCATTTACAGAACATCGCGGAAAGAGGTTTCTCAGTGTCCCTTGCTTCGCGGGAGGTGGGGCTTCTCTATATACAGCTCCTCCGCCGTCACAATATCAATATATAGTAACGAACCGCTTTTAATGACCAGTAACGTCAACAGCGTTGTAACGACAGGAAAAGTAATTAATTATATTATCCCGTTACTGACAAAATGACGCCGTTATCTAACGTCGTTATTTTTAACGGCGTTATTCGCAACACTGGTTATACGTTACACATCACCTCTAAAAAGAGATCAGTCTTTTACACACATTCATTACATTCTTTCGGAATCTGCTACAGCACATCTGAATCCCCTTCAAAAGATCACATTTGATCATTTGGTCAGGTGCTACACAACAGCAAGAGAAAGACAACACCATGGACCTCACAGCCTGCAGGAACACACTGATTGGGACTTGGTCCTGTGGAATCAGGTTCAGCAGTGTTACTGCAAGGCTCTTGTTCTTAACCACAGTGTTTGAATGGTGAATATCCTGTTTAGGTAAGCTGTCTGCTGGTGATGGGATTATAAATATGTTTTTAGGGATGGTAAAGTCTTTCTGAAATCTAGATTTGTTTAGATTGTTGATTTTATGTTTTAATATTCTCTCTCTCTCCCTCTCTCTCAGACATTATTGATGTACTTTTGAGAAAGCTTTATTACTAGGACAAACATCAATGCACAGTTTACAATTATGAATACACTAAAACCCACATGCACTGAAAACAATGACTGGACAGTATTGTCTTAGCAGAGGTTTCCTGCACTGGTTCTTTCTGCATAAAGGAAACCAACTAAATCCTGCTAATTTTGAGAATGTGTGTATATATATGTATAAACAAGGCATACATCTCCCATGCTAAGAGTTAGGGAGAGATGTATCAAGCATGCCTGTTCTCATTCAGGTCCTTCTATGACCTGACACATTCATTACTCATTCCAGTTGTAGTCTAAACAAAGCGTCAGACACCACAAGAGAACTGACCTGAGTTCAGAGACATTTACACGTAGTCTAAAACTGTGACAGCCAAAATGCATCCAGACCACATTCAGGATGTAGTGCCAAACAAACGTGCTGATCTGGGATCAGAAGCCCCGCATCCGCAGAGGTGTTGTGAAAAGCCAAACCCGATGCAAAACCAGCACTCGCCACCCAGCATGAGACGGCATCAGACATCCAGATCTCAGCACACCTGCTGGGTTGTACCAAAAATGGCAGTGTGTTTGCTGCAGTGTGATCAAAATGGATGGGAGCACTCTCCTTTAATCCCAATGCAAATAACAGCCATTCCATCGTAGTGTATCTGCACATTTGGAAGACACAAGAACTACTAGCTGCCAGTCAGACAGCACTGTGACGTTTGTACAACTTGGGAGGAAAAATAAGGTTGAGGACCCCGTACGAGACGTCAGCTCCCCGGACGTCCCCTCTCCGTCCAAATCAGAGATCTTTTGTGTTGTTAATGAGAACGTAATATAAACATCCTCCGGGCCGGGTAGGGCAGGGGTTACGCATGATGTCCTGATAAAGGGAGAGGAGAAAGAAATGAGAAATGTGAGGAGCGAGGCGCGAGAGTGAGACGCCGGTGAGACGTGCTGCTGAGTGAGACCTGCTGTTGGTAGAATGCGATTGAACCGGTGAACCTGAGAATGTCGTGCTCGGCTTCCTGTGGTGCAGACTAGTGGATTACAGGAGGGATTATTGAGCTGGTGCACTGATATAGTGATACCCAAGTAGCTATGGTTCATCTGTTTTGACCAAGGATCATCTCAACCCTCTCTCTCTCTCCCCCTCTCTCTCGCTCTCTCATTCTTTCTCAGTTCATGCTTTCCTCTTCCACTGTTTCTGCTTTTGATGGATAAACTACCTGAGGTGATTTTCGACATGTGGGCGCATCACTGCACTTTATTATTGTTGGTTTCATCTGTTTGGTTGGTGTTTTGCTGTAGGTATGAGTCTTGGCAAGTGTGTGTGTGTGTGTGTGTGTGTGTTCAGTTTAATCACATACAGGATTTCATGGTTCCAGCACTGCACTGTGTATCTCTGGGCAGACAATGGATCTCTGATCATTTGTTCCATATTTCCGTCAATTCCATCTCACATACAATCATCAGGAAATCACTCATTTTTTCCCAGTGTGGCTCCTGTTCCCAGCCCTCGGTCCCGCCCTGGTCTCTACCCCTGTCCTGCCCCCAAATCTGAAGCCCCGCCCCACACTCCTCCCGTCTCTAATGTAGTGTTGCTTTATTGCAGTAAACGGATAAATAGCCCGTGTCAGCACCCAGGAGACACATTTGGGACGTTGCTTGAGGACCTCATATCGAACATATTTTTATGAAGTCCAAATGGCCAAAAACCGAACTTCACTGTGTGTGTGTGTGTGTGTGTGTGTGTGTGTGTGTGTGTGTGTGTGTGTGTGCATGCAGACACATATCCCGTGGACATTACAGACTGGCAGAGACTGCACTGCGTTAAAACAGTCCTGCCAGAACACAGATGTAGACAGCTTTGTTCTGTCTGTCTAGAGCAGTAACGAGCCCGCAAGCTAGAGGGGTCCATAAATGAGAGCCTGGAAAACTGACCTGAGACCAGTTTTGATGTTTCTCTTGTAGTGGATAAAATGGGAGTTCTGAGTCCTTGCACCCTCCCCACTCGTGGCCCCAGAATGGGCCCGCCGTAATACCTGATGCTGCCATGCTGATGCCATATGAAAAAACAACAGATTGGAGCTTTATGGAACATTCCTGGCGCAGTGTCTCTCTGCATTTCCAAACGCAGTGGTAGACTGGCGAGACGTGTCATATTGCAGACTGTTGTGTGCGTTCATCGCAGGGTCACATGCTCTGACCATGAGAGAGGTTCAGAGCCACTTTTAACCATGTGGTGGAATAACTACAACGTTTTTTAAACTCGTGTGAGTATTTAAAAATCCGAGAAGCTGTCCGTGAGACCGCAATGCTCCATAACTATCACTCTAGCTGTAATATGCACATTCAAAGTGGATGTATTAATACAATTCTCATTATTCAGGTCTGAAATGGCAAAGATTAGTTGTGATTTGCATAAAAGCATCTTTCAAAGTTGACACTCCAATACTGTTTTTTCCCTATAGGCCCAGAACAGTTTGCGTGCGTGTTTTTATTCATAATGCATAATCACACACCATTAGAAGGTCTGCATGAGCAGCGTTATTTTCCTAGCAAAGTTTCTTCGCGACCTCCGCCCTCGCGCGTGCTACGAATGCACGAGCGGCAAAACGGGAAGATGATTACAAGCTAAAGCAATTAGTCGATAATCGAATGACTTGACGCTTGAATAACGACCAGCAACCCAGAGCGACAATAATGGCTGCAAAATTATACCGCGTAAACCTCGATTTGTCTGCCAAACACAAGGAGTGCTCATTTTTAAATCGTCTCATGAGAGAAAAAGTATAACGACGCTCGCGACTGGCGCCAGGGTGCGCGCGTCATAAATGACGCTCCGCCCACCGTTCGTGCGCGTGTATGCGGCTCACTGAGTCGTATGTCACGTGCTGAGTTACTGTGGCTGTCTCATCACTTAAGACTCTTATCACTTCCCAGGTGACCAAGTGACCTTGTTCGATGCTCTTCGTGTCAGTTTGTCATTCGTGGCGTAGTGGCGGGTTGGAACGACCTTTTAACAGCGTCGCAATTCTGTAATATGCAAAAATGATTATTCAACATCTGAGCAATGTGTTCTGACTGAAGCAGTGGGGCACACCTTGTGGGAGGTGCCGCGTGATGACATCAGTCTCGGCCCAGCCGCGGTTCTTACCGGATCAGCCCAAATTCTGACGGTAGAGGAAGGTGGAGGAAAAGTGCCTTTAAAGGGCCTTGCTACCAAGCTCTGGACTGTGTGTGTGTGTGTGTGTGTGTGTGTGTGTGTTGCAGTGACAGCCATGGGAGTGGGCCTAAAGAAAGCTGTGTGATTATGGTAGCACATAAGCAGCACTGAATGGGCATTATAAAGCCCAAACCCAATTCTCCGCCTGCACATGTCCTTGCCAGTGCAGCCTTCACACGCCTGCTGTCTGAACACGCTCCCTCTGGCGCGCGGACACAGACTACCAGGTGTACTGTGACTGGTTTCCACAGAGCTCAAAGCGCTGTGTGGTTTCTGGGGAACACACCGGAGGCATCTGTGTATGGCTCGGAGGCTTTGGGAAACGTTGAGATTCGCGCTGAAGTTGCTATGGGGATTAGAGATTTGATGTGATGTACCTTGCGTCTCCACCTGCAGAGCGTGGAGATGAAGAACACATATTTAATCAACTGTATAAACATTTGTCCAGACACACATACTCAAGGACGTGTGCTAGGAAACACTTACTAACTGCCCACAGACATTGGAAATATCACTCATTGTTGCTCTGGTATAGATTTTCTCCACAAAATTCAGCATATTTAGCACACACAAGTACTTTTCTTCACACTTTTGTGTGTGTGTGCGTGCATTTGTGGGTTTGCATATATTACAATATGGTGCTATGGGTACCGTAGTATTAACGATATGGTATTATGGGTACTGTAGAGTTATGATATGATATTATGGGTACTGTAGTGTTACGATATGGTGTTATGGGTACTGTAGTGTTACGATATGATATTATGGGTACTGTAGTGTTACTATATGGTATTATGGGTACTGTAGAGTTATGATATGAAATTATGGGTACTGTAGATTTATGATATGATATTATGGGTGCTGCAGTTGTACAGTGTGTTGTTATATGACGCTGAAGATGCTACAGTAATGGATCCATTTCTCGTTTTACCATTAACACAACTAGGACTAATGTAAAGTTAACAAATCAAACTCGCAATATCAAACCAATACCTCAATATCAAATCCACATACCAACCCCAACGCAAATCAAAGCTTTTCTTAAGCCCCCTGACTCTGTCGACCCTGTGAAGTGTCTGCAGCCGCCACGGCACTTTGAGTTCCGCGGGACTGAAGTCACGGTTCGGGTCAGAGTGGTGAAGGTTGGAGGCTGTATCCTAGAGCACTAGAGCACAGGGAGAAATCCTTGTTTGGATAACGCATGTGGCATGAAGATACGTTTCCAGGAAGAGAGCGAGGGTGTCAGGATGTCAGAGAGAGGCTGAATTGAATAGTTGGATCATAAAGCTGGGATGAAAGACATTCCAGTTATAGAGCCCCGACGCTGGCCAGAATCCATACATCTGCACCACAGTACACACTCTAAAGGCAAAGACCATACATCTGCAGTATAGTATGACAGGGATGTACAATATATTGTTTGTTTATCTGTATCGCAATACTAGATTCTTCAATATTGCTTTCACAAACAAATTCCCCTCACATATAATTTTTTTCACCACATTCAACACTCCTGGACATTCCAGATGACTGTGGGTGTTGTGATGAATCACAGAATTCAGATGGTCCAAGAAACACGATTTTAGGCAACAAACTGCAGTTTTTAACCATGTCTGTGTTTTAATGTACTCCAAGGCATCCTACGTTTGGAATTAGGTGCTGTGTCTATACTGTGCAATCCTAAACACGTCCAGCCTTTCTGAAAGAGAGGGAGGGGTGTGCGGAATATGAAAGACTGTGATGGATGTGATGGCAAACAAAAGAGAAAAATAAAAGAGGCAAGAGATGAGACAGACAGCGAATGTGCACGAGAGAAACTGAAGATAGAGAGATTTACTGTTTAAACATGTAGGTTTATGTTGAGTTCACTTGACCAGTGTGTGTGCGTGTGTATCTGTGTGTACGTGAACCCACACTATCCTAACCTGTGCAGTGAAACTCGGTAACTAAAAACATGTCACGAACCCATTCCTGGGTGCCTAATGACCTTAGTTATTACAACACATACACACACTTCCTTTAAACCTGCTGAGGGTCTGAAAGCACTTAAGGAGATCAAAGGCTGAATGCCAGTGTGAGCTCCTGGTGAGAGACTTGCAGTTTGGCTCCCTATACACACACACACACCTACACACACACACACCCACACACAAGTTTACACACACAAAGACCCCCATCAATGCAGGCTGCTGCGTAGGGCTATCAAACCCTTCATCTAGAGAGAATGCCCCCTTTTACATCGGGGGAAGAGGTAGATAGATGGAGATAATAATGCACAGAGAAAGGTGTTTGTGGAAAAGCCCCCATCCCTGTCACCCACACCCACACCCACAGGCATGGAGAGCTTGATTGAGGAGGAGACAGAGGGAGAAAAGAGGGAGGAAGTGAGAGTGTGTGTATGTCTGTGTGTGTGTGTGTGTGTGTGTGATGAGCTTCGTCTCTTTTATCTGTGTGTGTGGTATGGGAACCCTCCGCCCCCCCCACTTTGATGCTGCTGACGGGACACACTCTGGGAAGCCATCGTGGCTGCAGCTTTCATAATGTATATACCTCCTCTCCACTGTTAAATGACCTCTTCAAGTGTTCATTGGAGTCCACTTCACCTCCTTATGGTGTTACATGGAAACTGAGCCATGTACGAGTTAATTTAAATCAAGTAGATTCATTTTACTGCGTGGGCCCCACTGCTAGGATATGACTGCTAACCCAGTAGAGAGATGAGATCGCAATAATGGTTATCTGTTACTTATCAGTCCGAGATGTGAAAGGGTTTATAATGAGATGTGACATTTCTAGATGTAGAGTTGATGAAGCATCGCATCTTATCAACATCATAGACAGAAAGATGAGATTTGCACAAAATGGAGTGTGTCGAAAAACATGCGGGAAGACTGTTTAATCTCAGCGTTTCTCCGAGACCTGGAGACGCCCGGTTTTGGCTCCAGAAGTTCGGGGGGGGGGGGGGGGGGGGGGACAGGGGTTTCCTCTTTGGTCAACTCAGAGGAAGATGCCTCTCCCAGAATTCCCCCCATACCCCCCCATCTGAGCAAAGTTCTGTCTGGACTCAAAAGGGAGAAACTAAGAGAGAGCATAAATACGGTGTTAGTTCTCATCTGATATTTGTCCTCACCATGAGATTAAAGCCTGCATTTTTCCTCATCTGAGTTTTCTCTGATGGCCTTCAGACCGAGTGATGCACCACTCCAAAACCAGTTGCCCGCCCCATTTTGTAATGGCGACTACAGCCATTATATTCTAATAATTGTTTCTGAAGTCAGGGTTTATTTTCCAAATGTTCCTGACAGATTTTCTTCATAATGACTTCCACCTGTCTAGCAGAATATCTGTAACCGACGTTCAGGTCCAAAACGAATAATAGACAAAGTTCATTTACGTCAGCTGTGTTCAGAATTCAACATGCGCCGCCATGGCTTGAAGGCACACTTGCACTGACCCAGTATAATTATGGGTAATGCTGGTGATTATGAAGCATGGTGATGACTACACTGTCATTCTCCCTGGGGCATATATAAGCATGCTCATATGTTGGCCTGTCAGATCCTGTTTAACGGAGAGGGACTGATCGCCCAGCGAGGTCTGACCCTGCAGAACGCGCTCCTCATTTTCAATAACGACTTGGCGGCACTGTAACGACCTTTTCATTAACGTTTCAGCCTCCGATGGCAAATTAAAGCCAGATCTTGATGACCTGATGAGGGAGGTTGTCCCATCCATTTGATTGATGGAAACGTTGTCCAAACAGTAGGGACGGGCACCTATTCCATTTGCAGTTAAGGAAATCCTCCTCTGTCAATGTCCAAACATACACAGACACTTTACAACACACTTCACATCTCAAGTCTACCTCTGACGCTGCACAACAGAGCGCTAGCATAAATTAACGAGCATTGAGTTAATTGGTCAAATTCATTATGGATTGTTAATCCCCTGGCCTTCTTTAATAGCTACTATATTGTGTAAATCTGATTTTTGTAGCATTGGGTCTGTGTTGAGCCTCTTACCCTCAGTTTCTTTGCTCAGGGTGGGGGTGGGGTGGCAAATTCCCTGCAATACCTGTAATATGAGCACCCTGTCTGCACACACACACACACACATCCCCACCCTGTCCCATTCCCACAGTGCAACCTGATGCCTTTTAAGCTCATCCGCTCCCTGATCAGGAAAAAGAATGTGTGTGTGTGTGTGTGTGTGTGTGTGTGTGTGTGTGTGTGTGTGTGTGTGTGTGTGTGTGCGCGCGCGCGCGCGTATGGGTGTGTGTCCATGCGAGCGCGTGCGTATGTGTGTGTGCCCGTGTGTTAGCTCTCATTGGACCACTAATGGACGGCTGCACGCTGATTCCGTGTGTTCCACGGCTATTGAGTTGCGTTCCGGTTTGTCTTCCCATTCTTTCCTTTACACTTCCTGTCCATGTCGCCTTTCTGAGAGGACAGCGGGGTGAGCGACAGCTGAGAGGAAGCAGCGCAGCTCAGAACAAACGGCGGCTACGCCTCGCTACGCCTCGCTACGCCTCGCTACGCCTCGCTACGCCTCGCTACGCAGCCATGTGCGCACTAGGCCACGAGGTAGAAAGCGATAAAAAAACTGCCCCGTTGTGCCTCACGGACGTCCCACCACACGTCGGACAACCAACACCGGTCACTTTAGGCCGAACACGTACAGTCCACCCATGCGCACTAACTCTTATCTTACAGATGAGTTTTACAAGCGTATGCTCCCAGACTTCTGCAGAATGTGTTGTCATGCACGGCTTGTCATATAAACCGAAGTGGCTACTTGGACTAAGTATAATGTAGTGAAACGGGGTTTGTTTATTAGCGGGGAGGAGTGCCCCCCCCCCCACCCCCACTTCCCCTCCCCCTGAGGCCTGGAGGAGTTTGCTCATTAAGGATCTGGGCCCATATGTCTGCAAAGCTGCTTTGCGACAACTTGTGTGGTAAAAAGCGAAACTGAACTTTCATTGGTTGCTGCTCCGTATCCGAGCACCGGCCCCGATGCTGGCATGGCGATCAGCGAGGTTGTGGGCGCTGACCTGGTACAGGATGATCGTATGCCACGAGGCTGGTCACTATCAGTGAATTCTGGCCAGAGAATTGGGCAACTTTAAGAAGGCAAGGCAGTCAAACTGCTTGTTTGGCAAAGGTCGCTAACTAGTGGCACTTTAATGTTTCTGTCACCAGGACCCTTTTGGTAGGCCTGAAAATGTCCCATAAAACTCTGTGTGCAGCAGAGCTCTGCAATATAAACGCTTGTTAAACGTTACGGCAGCGTTTGCCTGTGCGGTACTCATATATCCCAACACACTGTATTCATCGGAAGAGCGCGGCTGTAATACGTCGGCCAACATCAGTATCAAATAACGAGAAGCTGGCGTGGAACTTCAACAGACCAGAGCCGACACATCAAAAAATGATACGAGTCCCCCTTAATCTCAGAGCTCTTCCACCAAATGTGGGTCTGCTCTGCATTAATGGGTCTGACAGGAATTACTGCAGCAGACACCCCTGGCTTCACTAGACCGGCACCAGAGGCTCACATAGCACCAACATAAGCCCTACCAGATCCTGCACAGCAAGATGGCAACCGTGCAGCCAGTGGACGCCGTACTAATCATTGGTGTGTGCTGACTGCACCTACGCTCTCCCCTTTAACAGCATACATGGAAAGAATGAAAGCAGTAAAATAACTTGCTCTTTACTACCTCTCTTGTAATTAAAAGAAGATATTAGTCATGCTAGCTGTTATCATTCTTATCATATTTCAGGATCTCTCTGTCTGATTCTCTCTTTTGGTTCTAGCTTCCATGACAACTCCCAAGGCAAAGATGTGACGTGTGTGTGGGTGTGTGAGGGCTTTTCCTTTACCATCTATGTCTGTACCTTTGGAATATGTATATATAAACAATACTTTTACGATTCTACCGCTCGTAGAGAGAAATGCATTAACCTCAGAAAACGTGAGTGAACGTGCATTCACGCTTCTTCTCCGTCGTCAATAAGATCGTGGAAGCCCCGGATGTTTATAAAGTAGCTTAAATGTGCATTGGCCTTCCTTCATCCGTGCTAATCTCCTCTTCAGGCGGAAGAATGCAGCACTGTAATGTTTCCGTCACGCGTGACTTGTTTTCTGGGCAAGCAGGCGTGCGGTAACAAGCAGGGAAACTAAGTAGCGTTTTCCCAACTGCAGGCGTGGGAGCTCGCGCCTGGCTTTTGCAGAGTCCTCATTGCCTCTAAGTATAGGCTAAAAGTTCCGCTTCGACACTGACCTGAGGCCAGTTTTAGTAGTTCACGTCTGATAGCTTGGCAAGGTAAAAGTGGTCATAGGATTCAATGCATCATTGGGGGGGGAATAAAAGCACAAAGGCTGCGCGTGACGGGCGGAGGGAGGAGGCGGGGCCGTAGTGTCGCTGTAAGGGCGGTGATTGGTCAGGGACGCGCGTATAAAAAGCGCCGACACGAACTAATCCGAGAGATTGGGATTTGGGTAACGGAGGGAGTATAACGGGGGAGTCACGGAGACGGACGAGCCCACGCGCAGCTGACGGTGCCTTCACGCGCTCCTCTTCACGAAACACACACACACACCGAACATCATCAATGAAGGAGCGAAGGGCGTGCCAGAAACCGAGCCTTCAGTGCGGAATGGACCCGAGTCCGAGTGTGAAGTGTAAGATAGTGGTGGTGGGGGACGGCCAGTGTGGGAAGACCGCGCTGCTCCACGTTTTTGCCAAGGACTGTTTCCCTGAGGTAAAACCACCCGTCTAAGACAAGAGCGCCGTTTCTTTCTTTTTTTCTTTTTTTTGTTTACACATTTTTTGCTCACTGGTTATTTACTTGATGCGAATTGACCGTATTCTGTCTTGTTTTTTTTCGTAGAATTACGTGCCCACCGTGTTTGAGAATTACACGGCAAGTTTTGAGATTGACACTCGGAGGATTGAACTGAGTCTGTGGGACACGTCGGGTAAGGAGACTCGGTTCCGTCCGTCTCGCTGGTTTAAAGACCCGTGTTGTTGTACGATATCATATCATATCAGTATCATAATTATAATACAGCACGAACCGTCGTTTGCCGACACCATCTAGAGAAGTTGGGCTGGACTTTAAATGAACGTGTTCCTATAATGCTTGTGTGGTAGTCAGGCGTGGGGTGTGTTTGGTTTTTTCGGGGTAAGTCCTACTCGGATGACCCTGGCATGCCCCGGCGTGCTGTGTGTGTGTGTGTGTGTGTGTGTGTGTGTGTGTGTGTGTGTGTGTGTGTGTGTGTCGTGTGAGACGAGAACGTGACTGCAGTATCACTCTTGAGATCATGTAGTAAGGAGTGTAAGTCTGTTCGAGAGTACACTATACACTACTGCCCTTAAACTGCTGCCCCTACTCACAGTTTTTGGATGAAGTTTGAGGAAATTGTTTCTGTGTTTTATCAATATGTATATTCAGTTGTGGTAAGATTAGGCTATCTGGTCAAGCCTGCAGTGTGTGTGTGTGTGTGTGTGTGTGTGTGTGTGTGTGTGTGTGTGTGAACTCAGTCCTACAGACCGGTACCAGTTGGCCCCTCCAGCCTCTTCCAACTTCTCTGACCCTCTTGCGTGTTGCTGTCTAGCAGATCCCAGATGAATTGTCTTCCAGGAAGACAGACAGGAGTTCAGTAGAGCTCAGGGTTAGGGTTAGACAGGAGTTCAGTAGAGCTCAGGGTTAGGGTTAGACAGGAGTTCAGTAGAGCTCAGGGTTAGGGTTAGACAGGAGTTCAGTAGAGCTCAGGGTTAGGGTTAGACAGGAGTTCAGTAGAGCTCAGGGTTAGGGTTAGACAGGAGTTCAGTGGAGCTCAGTGGTCCTGCGGCCCAGTTATGGAGTCACGTCTGCAGCAGACCACACCAGTCCGGCTCATTACACGTATTAACGCTGGTGAATGCGGTTTAGTCCCGTGCTAGTCTGGGATTAATTTCCTTCCTCCTTAATACTGATGGCGGGTTTAAAGGATTTAGCGGTTGCGAGTGAGTTTAGGAACTGAAGCGAGTAAAATGTCCAGGTGCTCATGGTGAGGTGGATGTGGGGGTAAGTGGCGGGTTGAGTGAAGTCTACCGCGTGCACTCGCTCCTCGGCTTGGCGCGCGAGACGCTGATCACCGTCGCGCGGGGCGTTTTTGACTCGATTGAGCGCGCGCGTGTGTGTTTGTTTGCGATTCCCACGCAAAAAATGTTTGACAATGTAGGAAACCAGAAAACACAGTGGTAGCCTGCAGTCGTAGTAAACGAAAACAATCTTGACGAGGCAAAGTTGTTTTGTTTTTGTTTTTATTTAAAGCTGTGATTCATTTGATTATAACTGAAAGGGCAAAACCTTAACTTTGGCTTGTAACGTGTGTATATATAGTTAATAATAATATGAAAGAAGGAGAGAGCACATATTTTACTGCGTAAATGTGTTGTAGTGTTATAATTATGGGAGAGAACAGAAGGACATTGGTGTGAGACCTACAGTATCACAGGACAGTGATTCCTTGTTGAGTTGAGTTGAATTGGTGAGTTCTTATTGTGCCTTAATCACATGGGTAACAGTAATGGTGTTGTCCATCAATGCCTTCCTACAGTGCTTAGAAATCATTTGCTTCTAAAGGTTTGACCATTTAAGATCTTCCTAAACTGGGATAAAGAACCATTTTATAGCATCTAGCAATGGTAGTGAGTAATTGGGAGATATTTCAATCTGAAGCCTTAACATGTTTCCTGACCGGTACCAGTGAGTCAGTTCCTGTTGGTCTGTCGTTTCCTGTCTCATTCTTGCCTTGTCTCTCTTCCGTCAGTACTGTTTGTCTTTTCCGATGAGGCTCAGACTGATATGTGCTCATTTCAGACTCATTTTTTGTGGCTGTTTATTTTCAGATTCAGTTTTTCTTTAAAACTGCCTTTTTGGAGTTCACTCCAGTTTGAAAATTACTGTTTCTGTAATGAGGTAATTAGTAATTACTGACTGAAGTTCTGTGCAGCTTTAAATCCCCATATACTTCTCCTGCTGTATTTTATGAAGCATCAGAGACTGTGATTCAGGATAACCTGTCTGAGACAAGAGACTATGTGTGTGTGTGTGTGTGTGTGTGTGTGTGTGTGTGTGGCTACTTCCCACTGACTCCATCAGTCAGTCCTTCCTGATTTAGACCCCCCACCATCCTCCCCTCTCAGACTCTGATAACCCCCATGACTCCTGACATCTGAAAGACCAGAGGCTTTACTTCCAGGCTTTAAAGACCAGTATCTACCAGTCAGCACTAATCAATCCTCCCCAACACACACACACACACACACACACACACACTGCTGGCCCTCATACCTCAGGCCTTTTGTCTTTGTGTTATCTGTGGGACAGATAATATGCTCAGGCAGCCGGTATGGTCCTCATTAAGACCCTTCCCCCGTGAGCCTGCTCCAGTCAGCTGTTCGCCCCTGACCGCTTTCTCTCTTTCTTTCTCTCTCTCTCTCTCTCTCTCTCTCTCTCTCTCTCTCTCTCTCTCTCTCTCTCTCTCTCTCTCTCTCTCTCTCTCCCCACTACGCTGGCCAACACTCGCGCTCATATCGCCTGGCAGGATGTTCATAGCTGGGCTGTCGCCTTCTGGTGAGCGTGTCAGAGCGCAGGGCTTTTATTTCCTGATCGAATGGCACTTTTATTGGCTGTGATCTGGTCAGGGAGATGGCTCAGCTGGTATGGGAAGAGCGCGGAACCTCTAGCGTTCCAGAGCGCGGAACCTCTAGCGTTCCAGAGCGCGGAACCTCTAGCGTTCCAGAGCGCGGAACCTCTAGCGTTCCAGAGCGCGGAACCTCTAGCGTTCCAGAGCACGGAACCTCTAGCGTTCCAGAGTGGAACACAGCTTATTTTAGGAAAGGGAAGATTCTGGATAACTTGGAATATAATGATATGGTTATGCAGTAGTAATGTGCGGTTTCTTTATGGCTAATGAAGGCTAGCTGCTTCGTTTTGTCAGTTTATGGTGATTTCCATAGACTGTGGAGATCAATAGACTTTCATTAGCACTCTGGATCAGCCTCTAGGTTTGGACCTCAGGTTAGGTAGCTTATGATTTTGAATTGATCTGTCATTAACTAAACCGTCCTCCTCTGCGCCTGATCTGAGGTCTGTTCCTGTGCTGGACTCCGGGCCCAGAATTGTGGTTCTTGACTCTTGAGCAGCGTGAGCTGGACTTGCGTTCCTCACATACCACACATGACAAGGTTCTCGCGGCCGCCGACCTGCTGACAAAGGCGGTCATTGTGAAATTGACCCGGGGAGAATGAGGGGCGGGTGTTGTGGGGGTGGGGGGCAAAAATATTGTCCGTCTGATTCTTTCTGCGGGAGGATTAAGAGGATTTTCACCTCGTTGGCCGGCGTGCGCAATGGCGTTTCAGTGAGTCCGTCTCCCGTGTGTGAACGGAATGCGTGTTTGTTTCTGGGTCATTAGCAGCTGTTTGGAAGGTGACGCCTACGGGTTAAGCTCATAAGAGGGAGATAATGTAGGTTCAGCACCCTGTAGCACACACACACCACCGAACAGCAAGCTAATTCATATATACACAAACTCCAGTGTGTGTGTGTGTGTGCGCATGCACGCGCGTGCGCGCGCGTGTGTGTGTGTGTGTGTGCTTGAGAGCCAAAAGCACAGCTGAAGAAACCTCTGAGTAAGGAATGTTATTCCTCCAAACATGTGGTGGTGTGGAATTACACACACACACACACACACACACACACACACACACACACACAGCAAAGCGTAGTTGGGGGTCATGTGCCACAGGTGTGTATGGTGCTACTATCAGCTATATATATGCTCTACTAAACAAAAGTCTTTTACAAACACACACACACAGACAGCTGCTGGCTTTTCCTCAGAGGAAAGGCTGATGGTGGATGGAGA
This sequence comes from Brachyhypopomus gauderio, assembly GCF_052324685.1. Classification (NCBI taxonomy): domain Eukaryota; kingdom Metazoa; phylum Chordata; class Actinopteri; order Gymnotiformes; family Hypopomidae; genus Brachyhypopomus; species Brachyhypopomus gauderio. The sequence goes on along the minus strand of NC_135211.1, from coordinate 6,005,592 downwards.
GAGGTTGTATTTGTGAGCAAGATGCGGAAAGGTGTGTGTGTGCGCGTGTGTGTGCGCGCGTGTGTGTGTGTGTGTGTGCACGCCTGCCTCTACACCAGCGGTGGTCAATGTGGCCTTTACAGCAACAGATTGGCTAATGATGCTGAATGTCAAATTAAACGCACGTCACAGTCTGCCCCTTTCCTGAGGACTACACACCACACACCTGTTGGGAAATCGGTTCTGATCATCTTAGGCTTTTCTTATTGTCTTTCACTCTCCCTCTCTTACATTTGTGTGTTTGTCTCTCTCCTTTCCTCTCTTTCTCCAGTGTGTGTCTCTCTAGTGAGTTGAGGGGACATATTATCAACATGGGTTTTCTTTTTCACTATGTCCTCATGCCTGGAATATTAATGGGTGAAGTAGGATTGTGGTGGTGAGCCCACTCTCACCCTGTGTGTGTGTGTGTCTGTGTCTGTGTCTGTGTCTGTGTGTGTGTGTGTGTGTGTGTATATGTTTCTGATTCAGAGCAGACCTCCCACAAGTCAGGTTAGACATAAAAAACAGAATTCTCAAGATTCTTGGCCGAGAGGTCACTTTACATGTGGGAAGTAGTAACTTTTCAAAACCTCTCTCTCTCTCTCTCTCTCTCTCTCTCTCTCTCTCTCTCTCTCTCTCTCCCTCTCCCTCTCCCTGCCCTCCTTGCTGCTTTTCACATCCCACATGTTAAGAATTTTAATGTTGCACAAACACTGCTTGTTGCTAGTAAAGTTTCCAAGGCTGTTGACATTTTCCCCGTGAGTGAGTTTGTGAAGCTTATTCGCTGCTGTCTCCACATTGTCTCGTACAGCCCCCTCCTCCCCGTGTCTCATACAGCGCTCACCTCAGCGTCTCTCAAACATGTCTCACTTCCATGTGTCTCGTAAGATCTCACCCTACACACAGCTCTGGCCTCCGTAGCGCTGTGTAACAGCTCTCATACTCTGTCGATGGAACTTCAGAAGGGACTCCAGTAAAGTGTCTGTTGTACAAGCCCAATGTCTTTTCTTCTTGTGTTTGTTTGTGTGAGAAACACGTGTGTTTGTGTGAGAAACCGTGCTGATCACACTGTCCTTTCCCGTCTGTCACCCAGGCTCGCCGTATTACGACAACGTCAGGCCCCTCTCGTACCCGGACTCTGACGCCGTCATCGTGTGTTTCGACATCAGCCGGCCCGAGACTCTGGACAGCGTCCTTAAGAAGGTTGGTATGGACCGGCTGGGCTTCCGTACCTGTCTCTTCCTTCGCTCGTCTTTTACCGCCACGCGTATCTGCAGACACGTCATGCTCTCCGCCCACATGTCCGAGAATGGTCCTCCGTTGTGTGGGTCTGGTTTAAGTTCCCTCTCTCGGGTATAATCTCAGGTGGGATTATGTGTCCCCCCCCCCCCCCCCGGTGAAGGTAGTGTACTTGTAGAAAGGTTGGTGAAAGGTTGCCAGTAGAAGTTACTCTTCAGGTCTGAGGTCAGCTTGTGGGTTCTTGCTGCGCTGGTTAAGGTTGTGTGATGGGAGGTGTATGCTGGTCTCAGGTCAGCTTCTCTTGAGCAAAAGCCACGCTGCTGATCATGGGAAAGGGAGAGCGGTGAGCACTCGTGTTTCCAAGCCAACAATCACCCGGGTGTGTCGGAGCGAACCAGATCCGTCGACCACAGAGGAGGGCAGTGTGTGTGCAGCACATTCACCGAGACACACACGTACACACACACACACACACACACACACACACACACACACACCACAGCTTGGTCTTTGTTCTGCTGGGGAAAGGAATGGGGATCACCTGTAGAACAGCATCCGCGAGAGCCAGAGGCTAGAGAGAATGCAAATGAACGAGAGGCTTAAAAAGAGGGAAAATGAGGGAAAGAAAGAAGAGGAGACGGTGTGGTGGGCGTGGGCAGGAAGGGGTGTGATGGGGGGGCAGGTAGTGTGAGCCTGTTCTCGGGGGGGGGGGGGGGGGGGGGTGACTCCCGAGGTTCCTGCCGTCTTCATGACTTCCTGTCCGTTTCCCTGCAGTGGAGAGGGGAGATCCAGGAGTTCTGTCCCAACACCAAGATGCTGCTCGTGGGCTGCAAATCGGACCTGAGAACAGACCTCACCACCTTGGTGGAGCTGTCCAATCACAGGCAGGCACCAGTGTCATATGATCAGGTGAGGTGCAGCCATTGGACAAATCAGAGCACACACAAAGACTGATGTTCGTCATAAACCCAAAGCACCGTTGAGTGTATTTCTGACAGAACTCTCTCTCCTAGATCAGCATGTAACCGAAAATATTTCCTAAAGATAATCATCATCTTCAAGGCATATAAAAGGATTTAGAAGTGTGAACTTTGGCATTAGTTTGCGTGAATCATCGTTTTGCAGAATGCGTCTCGTGTTTTTCGCAGATGGGTTCGTTTTCTCAGTCTGTAATTAGCTTACACAACAGCTCCTCATTATGGCTACGTGATCCTTAATTACTTGGCCGTGTGATCTTGGCTTATCGTCAGAGTCGTTTTGGAAGCAATTATGATGCCGTCGATGGCGCAGGAAGGTTAAATTCGACATCAAATGAAAGCTGTTTGAGATTAAGGGTATGTCATCCTTCATCAGATTTCAGTGCACAAAATGAAGTGGCAATGGATTTGAAATGATATCCGACAACGAGGAATCCAGCTGTTTAAAAAAAATTAACGAGGCTATTTGTTAATAGCTAATTGATGTCAGATTGGTGGTGACAATCTGGTGACGGTCTCTCTCTCTCTCGCTCTCTCTCTCTCTCAGGCCTCGGCGATGGCTAAGCAGATCTCTGCTCCGTATATCGAGTGCTCGGCGCTGCAGTCGGAGAACAGCGTTCGGGACATTTTCCACGTGGCGACGCTCGCCTGCGTCAACAAGAGCAACAAAAACGTGAAGCGCAACAAGTCGGCCCGCTCCACCAAACGCATCTCGCACATGCCCAGTAGGCCGGACCTGGCTGCCGTGACGACGGACCTTCGCAAGGACAAAGCGAAGAGCTGCACGGTCATGTGACTAAACAAGGAAGAAATGCATACTGGGAAATAATGGGGGCGTAGGCGGGGGGTGGAGGTAGAAAGGGGAATTGTGGATGTCCCTCTGTCCATACAAGAGAGAGTGTGGGAGAGAGGGAGGTTGTGCACTTTATTCCCTTATTTCTCTAGTTACGATTCGAGACGCGTCATTCCACGTCCTGTAGCCCAAGTGCTTAGAGTGTGGAAACAGTCCATAGGTTAAGCACCACCCACTCCCCTAATCTTATCCTCAAGCAGGAGGAAGTCGTCCTCGTACCCCCCCCCCCCCCGCCCCCCCCCCCAACTAATGAGAGGTCTCGCTTCTGTCACCTTGAAGCAACACAACTTCCTCACGTAAGGATTCAGGAAGTGCTGTGGGTTACGTGTATCCTCAGTGTGGTGTAGGAGGAGGGGCTTAGCTTTTGGGGTTTTCAGGAGCCAGAGAGAAGATGCACACTAGATTATACAACTCTTACTGGTACATGAGAGAGAAAGAGAGAGAGAAATGTGAAAGGAGTCAAAGGGAACCAGAAGTTAATAGCAGGGGGAGTGAGAGTGAGAATAAGGGGAAAGGGGATGTGTTTGAAGACGGCCATCTTTCACTTCTCACTCTTTTTGCCACATTGAGCATTAAGGAGAACTGAAAGGCCTGTACATCACTGTGGATTGGGACGCTTCCTTTCCTGGACAACTACAGTACAGTTGGTGGTTCTCTTTTTCTTTTTTTTTCCTCCCCTTCTCAATATCGCTGAGTACCGCTAAAGTTTGAGTGCATACTTCTGTCACCAAGGATACACAAAAACAAATGTTGCGACCCAAAAACAAATGTTACTTGAGGGGTTTTTTTTTTCTAAAAACCAAAGAGTTTGTGTTTGGGTCCTGGATCCTGTCGTCACTCTGAGATGGGTCAAGGTTCTTTGGTTGCCGTACCGTCGTCTGTCTGTGATTTGGTCCTGACGACGTCTTTTCTGAAATGGTTGAATAACTGGGGCTAAGCCCACCACAAATACACACACACACACACACAGCCTGCATCACGTGATTGCCCCTAAAGCCACGTGAACTGACCACCCTCTGTCTCACGTGGGTTTGTCCAAGACCCGTGACTAACAGCCAAGACCATAGCAGGACCGTGTGACGTGATGCTGACTTCAGTGCCCCGATATCACAGGTCATCCGCTCCCATGGCAGCCGCCATTCCGTTAATGACCTTGTGTGGTTGTTCGATTTGAATTGTAAGATTAACAATGATTTAACCTGTAAAAGCTTAATGACTGCGTATTTGTTTGATATGTTTCGATTTTTTTTCGTCTGCTCTGCTCTGTGTGAAATGGCCTTGTCGTTCAAAACTATGCAGTTCATTTGCTCCAGGAAAGAGACTGAGAGAAAAGGAGGGAGAGATGGAGAAAGGAGAGAGATGAAGACGTACAGGAGTGTTCTCAGGATGGTTTCCCACAGGCTTAAAGACCTGATCAGTTGAGGCCAAAGCCAGATAAAGTGAGGAACAGCACTCAAAACTGATTGGCTGATCTGCTCGAAGTTGATTGGCTCACGTCCCGTCCGATGCCTAGCAGGTCAGCAGTTGCACTTTGAGGTTGTGACATTTTACGTAAATGTACAGTCTTGTGTGCTTTTCTATTCTCTTTTGAGCTAAAAAATTTCCATAGTCACTTTCCTCGACTTTGAACTGATCTTCACACAGGCAGTATTACCACATCTCACAGTTTGTATTTAAGTGTTAGTGAAAGGAAAAATGTGTAGGGAATGAAAGTTACTTCAAAAGTAGGCAATCTCATTTATTTTTAATGAAATCTGTTTGTATGTTCTGTTCATGTTGCCACAATATTTATTGAACTGTTATTTTGCTCTCCTAATAAATGTAGAAATTAATTAAAGGAAGTTTTTTTTTATATGAAATCATCTGGTGTGTGTAAGTGAACATGTGTGCGTTTTGATTACTTCTCTCACTTTCTTATCTCCTTTGGGTTCTCCGTTTTCAGCCTGTACCTTCAACACACACTTTGGAGAATCTGCAAGGTTTGGGTTGGTGTTGTGGAAGAGGTTTGATTTGCATGGGAAAGATGTGGATTTTCACAGGGAAGGTTTGAGTTTGAGCAAAGATGTAGGTCTTTCTTGCCTCAGGTTTTATTAAACCAACATCCATGATGACCAAAGATGTGCGAGGATCAATAAACCAGGATAAGGCTTAGAAACACATTGGTCAAGACACAGCAAAGACATCAGGCAGTACAGAATGCTCTTAGTAACACATGCCGCCTGTTAGAACAGCCCATCAGAGTTCATTCATGATGGGAAACTATGAGACATGTAAAGAGGTAATGGCTGTTGGTACATAAAATACTGTATGCAGGCCACATCCACCATGCATTGGATGACACTTAGAATATCTGGTTTTGTACTTTCAATATTACGTATTAGAAATGATAATTATTGTCTTTATTCATGTCTTAATCAGATGCTATTATGTAAGATGTAAGCTTTGGACACCAGATTAGACCCACATTTTATCACCTGACCCATTTTTCAACATGACTGACTGGAAAAACCCCAACCAGCCTTCAGCCTTAATGCATCTTCATAGATCTGACGTGGTCAACTGACCTGTCTGATTCTGGTCTGATCCTGATATGTTTCTGATTTGATTCAGAGGTGATCTGCATCACTATTGATGATGCGATTGCCTGCATCAGTATTATGAGCAGCAACTTCTCAGACCCAACCAAACGCTCACAGCTGACTGGATGACTGCATTGCTTTGTAGTCATGATCTGAATTGTGGCACGGTTGCCACTGTAGTGGTTCGAGGCCACAAACTGGAACTGACCAAGTTAATCACCCAGCCTGAACAGAGACAAACAGGACCTCCAAACTGCTGTATGGGCTTCAGGCCTGATTATGAACACCCCCCCCCCATTCACTCCAGCGTCATGGCAGCATGTAACAAAAACAGATTCAAATAGTCACAGCTCCGAAATGAACGTTTTATGACCACAAATTTTCGTAGCATGGGTCCAAAATGTTAAAAATAATGTTCAAGCACCAGCATAAAGAAGAGTTCTTAGATCATGGACAACACAATGTCTTCATTCATCAACTGTGTGCTGACTGTAGGACACTTGGCCTGTTCAGCATGCGATTCCGATGCCACGCGGCACCGTAGTGATGATTTTGCTGGTCCCACTTATGATTAACTGCATTTTGCTGGACATCACTGGACCCTGCTTCACTTTCCTGGTTCCTAGAACACCTTTGATTCTGAAGCAGTAGTTTTAATGGATCTTGTGACGACCTCTGTGATGTCCTTTATTACACATAAGCTACGAGAAGGCTGTGTGCACAGCAGTACAAAGGCTACTGTATTTATATGTTTTTAATTTCTTAAATCCAGAGGAACGAGAAACACATTGTAACTAATCAGTCTGAAGGAAACACTTTAACTGAACCTGAACACTGCACTGTGAGTCCCTACTGTCCCTACTGTCCGAAACAGATATCTGTGCCCTTCTCTGGTTTGGTTTGTTTTGCCGTGCTGTTAAGCGGTATGGACAGCTTGAATTCCTTTAGTTAATTTGTTTTCATCCATATTATCTTCAGGTACTGTTCATAGTCCTCTCAGCAGATACCTAATCTGTTTGGCATAAATATGTCATATCCAAGTTTTTAATCCCCAGTGTGTTTATGGTAATCTTATATCTTCTGTTTTTGAAGATACAAGTATACACATACATGCACTACCAAAGCTCTGAAGATGGCACGTGTGTGTGAGTGAATGTGAGTACATTTACGAGTGTGTGTGTGTGTGTGTGTGTGTGAATGTAAATTGTAGAGTTCTGTGAACGTGTGTGTGTGTGTGTGTGTGTGTGTGTGTTTGTGTGTGAGTGGGAGTGCGGTTGTGTGTGTGTGTGTGTGAGATCTGTGCCCTGGTGTTCTGTGTCCATGTCTTTACAGTCTTTGTCTTGGCTCTCTGGGCTGACAGTGACACGAAGGAACGCCGGGAAGGAAATGATGTTGAAGCCTTTGAGTGGAACATACTCTAACGGTGCTTTTTTTTTAGCCTGACAGGAAATATACCACACACACATTTAAGCTGCGTGTGTGTGTGCACGTGCGTGTTCGCGTGTGGACGGGAGTCCTTGCACGTCTCTGTGTGACATGTTCTTGATGATCCAAATGCAATTGTGAAGAATTAATTGAGTGTGTGCGTGTGTGTGTGTGTGTGTGTAAATGACACTACAGTAGTCATGGTAAACACATACAGCAACGAGAGCAGGTCATTTGTAGAACACCTTTCACGTCATACGCGTGACGCTTCACAGGAACATTCACATGCGTGGCGATGAAATCTCTGGATCTTTCAGCTGCGTTCCTGTGGACACGTGCTCCTAGCAGAGTGTTCGTGCCACGCTGCTGCTCTTTCCCGTTATTGCTGGGCACAGGACCGGTTCAGCAGAATGCGGAGAGGGTTTGTGTACTTCGGACTGAGGAGAGTTACGCCGTAATGGGCAAGGATAAAGATCATTGCAAGTCCAACTGCTGATCTCCAGGGATTTTCTAGTTCTGACAGACACAAAGATGTCTGTCAATTGTAGCTGGCCGGCTGGACATTTATAAAACTGCAGACGGGTTACTGACATATCCATTGTCTGAGAAGGTTTTTCTGTGTGTGTGTGTGTGTGTGGGTGCGTGTGCACTTATCTGAGCATGTATCCGTGAATGTCACTGGAATTGTTTTCGTTGCTCGTCGTGACCTGCTATAGGTGATGTGAATGTGAAGAATTAAATGTCAGGTGATTTTTTTTAAGAGGTTCAAACGGAATTTGGAAAATTCCATTTCACTCCTGGATGATTCCCTTACAATTTCTGTGGCAAAAAATCAATAACACATTTAAGACCCCAGAGACCCTTGACTGGCACATATCCTGCCAAGCAAACTAGGCTTAAAGGTCTATATGTGTTCTGTCAAAGAAAGGTTTGAGGGTGTGGGTGTGTGTAAGGTAAAATAGCTGTACTAACTAAGATGTATTCTAGGGCGTGCACATAGTTTAGAGGGTCTGGTAAGTCTGTTAACTACACACACACACACACACACACACACACACACACACACACACACACACACACACACACACACAAACATGCACAGCTTTAACACCTGTTAGACAGAAGGGAAATGAAATCATGCCTTTACAGCTGAATACACACACACACACACACACACACACACAAAAGGATGTAATTGAGCCAGCTCTCAGACGAGGGATGTTTGTGTTGGTGTTTGTTTCGTATCCCCTGTACCATTCCCGTGGCATTCTGGGATCAATGCACCTTCAAAAGAAAGCGACATGAACCACGCTTGTCTGGGGATCAGACCTGCTTTATTCGAACCAGATCCTCTTTACAAAGGGAGTGTTTGTAGTGTCATTTGTAATGGGCTTTGACTGACCAGTTTGTACTGTAGGGCAGTAGGTCACATTAAAAAGAGAAATGTTAATAGATTTTTTTCATTAATTGCTGGTAAAGTAAAACTAAACTAAACTAAACTAAAGGTACATTAATATGGACTTTAACTAACTAAAGTGAGATTGAGATGGTTTGGACATGTACAGAGGAGAGAAGAGAGGTGTATTGGTAGGAGGGTCTTGAGGATGGAACTTCTAGGCAAGAGGAGGAGAGGTAGACCTAAGAGGAGGTTTATGGATGCAGTGGTAGAGGATATGATGGTGTGTCAGTGTGTCAGTAGAGGACACTCAGGACAGGGCCAGATGGAGGAGTTTGATCCGCTGTGGTGACCCCTAAACGGGAGTTGCTGAAAGAAGAAGAAGAAAAAGAAGAAACTGGTCAAATAAAACTGATGGAAACAAGCCTCTCTGTCACAGGAGTGATAGCAGAGCAATAGAAGAGTGATATGCTAGCAAAATGACCACAATTTATTTGACAAAATGCCTCCACGGAACATAAAATCTTAATGTCTGCAATGTGCTCTCAACACTTTTGAAATTTTCTTCTGATTAGTTCACCAAAGCAGTTGCAGTTGTACTGAGGGTGAAGGTTCCATGTCCTGTGAAGGCATTCACCTTCCATGAGAATAACTTTTCAAAAACTACAGACACCCCTGATGTGCAGATTAGTACAGGATTAAAATCTGGGATTTCACCACCAATCATTCAATCTGTAGTAAAACGAGAGGCATAATCTGTGTCATCTCTGTGCGCGAGGTCGTACAGCCGATCATGTGCGTGAACTGAGGGTGGAACGCTCGCGTTCATTAGCGCGTGAGCCACCAGGAGGAGTTTCATGTACGACTTCACTGTGACGTCAGGTTAACTGAGCGTATCTTCCAGACGTCTTGACGTCACGACGAGATCGGCGCGTGCTGCTGCTGCGGGTCTCTGACGCTGCTTCTCAGTCTGTCACATGGCGTATTTTTAGCATGCTAACAGTCTAGCTGTCTGTATTCTCAAGTGGGAGGGCTGATGTTTAATTAAACCCAACTTGAAAGACTTTGTGTCATCATCACCCGCACTGACTTTGAGGGTGCATATCCTTACATTTATTCAATCATTTATTAAATCACTGTGCCTAGACTATATTGAGCTACCTATGATTTCCATAGATGGTTATCAATACTTAATACTTACATACATTTGTGTGCTTTGTGTGAAATCTGTGTGCTTTATATTTTATACAATACACAAAATCCATATTAATGTACCTAACCAAGAGTGTCCCTGTCCAAACTGTCCATAACTAATAGAGGCCCTATCCAAAGTGTCTCTGTCCAAACTGTCTATAACCAATAGAGGCCTTATCATATGTCCCTGTCCAAACTGCACCTGACCAGTTGTGTCTTGATGTAAATTGTCCCGGACCAATAGTCGGCTTCCTGGAGCTGACCAGGTTGCCTTTGACACAACTCCTAAGCACCAGGCTTATTATTTACTGATTACTATAATGGTGGTGTCCACTGAGATGCCAAATAATACTCTGTGAGATGTGTAACAAGAGCTTACACCTGGAGCCCCATGCAGATATCTGATAACTGCATAAGATGGTTAGAAGATTATGCCAAGATTATCCCGAGATTATCCCAAGATTAGCTCAGGATTAGCCTATAACTACCTGTGCTGTTTATGACACTGCTTCAGTTACTTCCTCCTCCAGTTTACCACAATCCTTTGCTCCTTCATTCTGCCTATAGATAGAACTAAAAAATGCAATTTCACCCCAAGACACAATAAGATGTGTTGGTGAATCTTTCCTGTGTTGTTCATTATGAATATGTATGATGTATTTTCCTATTTGTTCCATGTGTGTGTCTCTCTCTCTCTTTGTGTGTGTGTGTGTGTGTGTGTGTGTGTGTGTGTGTGTGTGTGTGTGTGTGTGTGTGTGTGTGTGTGTGTGTGCACTGCTGGGGGCAGAGGCACCCAAGCATCTAATATTCCTGTCAGAATTCATGAATATTCATAAAGGCTAACAACAGAGTTTAATGCATTTTCTAGATCCAACCCTAGCACATACAACTCACACAAACAACAGGATTTTCTCATGATTCATCGTGATGTCATGTCTGTGCCTTACTGTTAATACACTAAGGGTCATGTTGCACCTGAAGCTTCTAATTCTTTAGATTCCCTACTCAACCCTAATGTCTTACAAATATGTATTGTCTTATGGACAAAATTGCTAACATTGTATTTTTATGGTGCATAACCAACAGAATACTATCTAATGTCACTTTCCTAATCAGACATAACTCTCTACATGTAAGTTACCAACTGTTATGTGTATGTGTGTGTTTCTATGTGAGCGTTTTACAGCTATTACCTTCAAGTCGTAGCAGTGGATTAACTGTGATAAAGTTAAGGCCAGATGGTCTGGACCAATGGGAAATGTGTGTGAGAACTGCAGTTAAAGGTGTGGAGCTGTTATGGGTGTTTCCTTGAGACTGACGATAAGAATGCCAGCTCTTGGAGGGTCGCATACATGCATATGCAGACTGGATTAATAGCTGTAGTCTGGGGGGCTTTGTTAGTTCAACCCTCCCGCTGGGAGAAGCAGTCATGCACAGCCACAGAAGAGAGAGGGAGGGAGGGGGGTTTAAAAAGCTACATAACAAAGCGTAAAAGCTGCCAGGATATTTTTGGTTTGATGGTTTGGTTTTGATGGTTTGGTTTTGGTTTTTGGTGTGCATACTTGTGAAACTGATTCACCTCATCAGCTTCATACAATGAACGCCACAGAGCAGAGGTGAGCGTGAATGTCTGGAACAGCAGCACTGGATGCTCTGCTCTGGAGTCCAGACAGGCTGCAGGGCTGTTCTGCTCTGGTGTCCTGGCAGGTTATAGGGCTATACTTACATGGAGTCCAGGCAGGCTGCAGGGCTGTTGTGCTCTGGTGTTCAGGCAGGTTATAGGGCTATACTTACATGGAGTCCAGGCAGGCTGTAGGGCTGTTCTTTTCTGGTATTCAGGCAGGCTGTAGGGCTGTTTTGCTCTGGTGTTCAGGCAGATTATAGGGCTATAATGATATGGTGTCCAGGCAGGCTGTAGGGCTGCTCTGCTCTGGTGTTCAGGCAGGTTATAGGGCTATAATGATATGGTGTCCAGGCAGGCTGTAGGGCTGTTTTGCTCTGGTGTTCAGGCAGGTTATAGGGCTATAATGATATGGTGTCCAGGCAGGCTGTAGGGCTGCTCTGCTCTGGTGTTCAGGCAGGTTATAGGGCTATAATGATATGGTGTCCAGGCAGGCTGTAGGGCTGTTTTGCTCTGGTGTTCAGGCAGGTTATAGGGCTATAATGATATGGTGTCCAGGCAGGCTGTAGGGCTGTTCTTCACTATGTGAATTCCCTCTGGCAGAAGGACAAATCCAACAAGCACCAAAATTTAACTATGGCCATTCAAGCTTCATCTCACTTTCTCTCTCTCTCTCTCTCTCTCTCTCTTTCTCACTATCTATCTCTCTCTCTCTCTCTCTTTCTCACTATCTATCTCTCTCTCATTCTCCAACTTCTTTTTATTCAATCATGTAAATACAACAGTGAACTAAAATTCAAAAAATTTAAAATTACAGCCTGTTCTGCTGCTGATGTGACACAACCCGGTGTTTATGGCAGCCACGTCAGCTTTTGGTTCTGCTTGGACACACACACACACACACACACACACACACACACACACACACACACACACACACACACACACACACACACACACACACACACACGCATGCATGCACACTTGCACACAGGTCGAAATTAACATTTCGGTCAGCCGAGGTGAGTGGAAGACTGCAATTTCCACATCAGTAGACACCCCCCCAGGACACGTCCACTCACACACACACATGCACACACACGCACACTAGCTGTGTGTAAATGTTCACACAGAGGGCTACTGGCCACCAGCTCTGCTGTCCATATGTTTCTGCCCCATTCACAGCCCTGACCTCTTCCATGCACACACACACACACACACACACACACACACACACACACACACACACACACACACACACTCACATACACACACATACACACACACACACACACCTCAGCCAGAACCAGCTAGTCCATCTTCTCTCTCCATTCAGTCATTTTTCCTCACACTGCCATCTGTTTATGTCTTCGGTCTGTGTGTGTGTGTGTGGGTGGGTGGGTGGTAGGGGGGTAGTTTTGCTTGCCTACCAGACTGCTGCTATGCTGACATCTCTCTGTTCCTCATTCACTGCCAAACTCCTACACACCTTTAATGTTTTGGTAATTTATTTAATCTTTGTTTCATTGATTCTTTCATGCACTTGTTTTTTTAATACATATTGGATTTTATTTGGTGTAACAGGACTGGAGCCTTACAGTTACTGACGATACATTACAAAGATGACAAAGAAACATCTAACATCATGCATTTTTGCAGGTGCGTGTTTGTGAGTGTGTCATCAGTGTTTGTGTATCTCAGTAATAGCTCAAATTAAAACAAATCTGCTAAAAGTGTCTGTGTATGTCTGTGTGCACATGTCTGTGTGCGCATGTGTATGTGGGTGTGAGTGTGTGTGTGTGTGTGTGTGTGTGTGTGTGTGTGTGTGTGTGTGTGTGTGTGTGAGTGTGTGTGTGTGTGTGTGTGTGTGTGTGTGTGTGTGTGTGTGTGTGCGTGAGTGTGTGTGTGTGTGTGTGCTTTTTCAGTAATTGCTCCATTACTACAGCCTGTTATCAATGCAGCATCTCCTCCATTAGAGTCAGTCTGAACCCTATATTGACCCCCGTTCCCTGTTTTAATACAGTCCAATAAATACACACACACACACACACACACACACACACACACACTCAAAGAGAGACAGAGGGAGGGAGAGAGAGGGAAATAGAGACCGAGAGTCAGACAGACTCTGAATCGGCTAGACAGACATTGCTATCATTATCTCTGTAAACCTGTCTCTCTGTGTCTCTCGGGCTGTCTGCTCTAAGCTAGCTGTGCTCTACAGTGTCTAATGAATAAGTCCAGGCTGTGTAATGGCCTCTTTAGAAAACACTTGTGCTTTAAGGAGTTGTTTGGACTCCCTGTGTGTGACTGCAGTGAATGGGAATGTTAAGAGGAGCATTTAGACGTTTAATACACTGTCCAAGGCTGAAATGGGATAATTGCAGAGTGTGTGAGCCTTGGTACATGCTGAGAACGTTATATGTGCCTGAAAAGCAGAGAGATTCCTATCAGAGTCTCTAACTACAAAGGGTGGAAATACAGGCTCATTAAAGCAACTCCATATACGGTTTTGAACAGGTGGATGAACGATAAGTCATATTTCAATAACATCCTGACGTTTTTAATTAATCGTATAATGCAATTATATCAATTTGACGTTTGACATGGGTAGAAATTGGTACATAAAAATTTTTTTGCTTGGCATTTCAGCAGTGTAGTTGAGGTCTGTTGGCGAAGGTCCTGTATGTCATGAATGTTGTAGCAGGTGATGCTGGTTTCAGGAGGAACCTGTGCTTTCCCACAGTGCTGACGGAGGATTAGAAGCAGACGCACCAGAGAGCCGGAGAACTCTCTGGAGATTCCAGAACAGCCTCACGGCACAAAGGCAATCTCTACCGCACAAACACACTGCCTTCAGTTACGTGAATTGGTGTGAAGACACGCGCGCTCGCACACACACACCCCGAGTCAGGGACAGCTACTGTTTCACTAAGAACCTTTTATTCCAGTACATTCAGCTCTTGAATGGCCTGCCATGTTGGTTTGTTACAGTGGTGTTAGAAAAGGGAGAGAGAGGGTGGAGGAGAGAGAGAGGGAGAGAGAGAGAGAGAAGGAGAGAGGGTGGGGGAGAGAGAGAGGGAGAGAGAGAGAGAGAGACAGAGAGAGTCAGGTGTAATTACTTTTTTTTTACATTTTTGAGAAACTGCTTGCATTAACCACTGACTGCTTGCACTGCATCACCACGGCAACCCTAGTTTTTTTCTCCTACATATTCAGCTGTGTAGTGTTACACTTCACATATGGCTGCAATTCTAATGCAAATGAGTGGAGAAAGAGAGAAAGAGAGAGAGGGAGAAAGAGAGAGGGGGGAGAGAAAGAGAGAGAGAGAGGGAGGAATGGAGGGAGAACAGGAGAAAGTGTTCTTTTCAAACAGAGTAAACCTGAGAACAAAGGAGTGTGTACAGGCCCCTCACCCTCACAGCCTGCTCTATACAATAGGACAGTCAGACACACACACACACACACACACACACACACACACACACACACACACACACACACACACACACACACACACTTGGCAGTGGCTCCTACTGTTAATTCCATACAGAGCAGAAGGTAAGCAGCGAATAGTGTTTGTGTTCTTTCCGAACCTCCAGCCTATGATCATCTCCCAGCCCACGAGTCTCGGACCCCATACCCAGATCCGCCCAGACGTCTGCCTGTCTTCACACATGAGCACTAGACGTCTGCCTGTCTCCGTGTCTCACACCGAAAGGGGGCAAAGTTTGGATAACTGGTGCCCACACAAGAGCTTTCTTCTTTAACAGTGCTCATTTTCACTGTTTACATTAAGGTTTACATTAAGATTGGGAGACATTAGTGAGACAAAGCACGAGACTGGCTCTGCGTCTGTCAGGTTTGGGCTCTTGCTTTGTGCTTTGGCTGTAAAGTGAGACACAGAGACGCTTAGAGGGACGCTCACTTATTTCTCAACAATGGAAGGCATGATACCCTATTTTCTCTCTTTTGATTTATTGCTCCATCTCTTGCTCTTGCTCTGTGTACTCTGTGTATCCGTGTTATTCTCTCTCTCTCTCTCTCTCTCTCTCTCTCTGTGTTCAGTTCAGTTTAAATCAATCCAAAGTGCTTAACTGGAATGTCACATAATGAATATTTGATTGCTAAAGAGTACAAGAATATTAACGAATAATAGAACGAGAAATTGAACACTATAGGGTTTGCGAAAATAAAATTGTTACCATTTAGCGCTTTAGAGCATTTAACATCGGAGTGTGACAACAGGAGAAAAAGGAAAACAGATGTGGTCACATCTGAATATTTGAAAAGCTGTTAAATCTGGAACATTTTACAGCAAAATAACTTTTCACGAATCTCCTCATATTTGGAGCGATCTGTTACAAAATGAAGCTGTTTGTCTCTCCTCACAGGACCATGTGAGTGAAGTGTTAGTGACACAGGACCATGTGAGTGAGGTGTTAGTGTGTGTTAGTGACAGTGACACAGGACCATGTGAGTGAGGTGTCAGTGTGTGTTAGTGACACAGGACCATGTGAGTGAGGTGTTAGTGTGTGTTAGTGACAGTGACACAGGACCATGTGAGTGAGGTGTTAGTGTGTGTTAGTGACAGTGACACAGGACCATGTGAGTGAGGTGTCAGTGTGTGTTAGTGACACAGGACCATGTGAGTGAGGTGTCAGTGTGTGTTAGTGACACAGGACCATGTGAGTGAGGTGTCAGTGTGTGTTAGTGACACAGGACCATGTGAGTGAGGTGTCAGTGTGTGTTAGTGACACAGGACCATGTGAGTGAGGTGTCAGTGTGTGTTAGTGACACAGGACCATGTGAGTGAGGTATTAGTGTGTGTTAGTGACAGTGACACAGGACAATGTGAGTGAGGTGTTAGTGTGTGTTAGTGACAGTGACACAGGACCATGTGAGTGAGGTGTTAGTGACAGTGACACAGGACCATGTGAGTGAGGTGTTAGTGTGTGTTAGTGACAGTGACACAGGACCATGTGAGTGAGGTGTTAGTGTGTGTTAGTGACAGTGACACAGGACCATTTGAGTGAGGTGTTAGTGTGTGTTAGTGACAGTGACACAGGACCATGTGAGTGAGGTGTTAGTGTGTGTTAGTGACAGTGACACAGGACCATGTGAGTGAGGTGTTAGTGTGTGTTAGTGACAGTGACACAGGACCATTTGAGTGAGGTGTTAGTGTGTGTTAGTGACAGTGACACAGGACCATGTGAGTGAGGTGTCAGTGTGTGTTAGTGACAGTGACACAGGACCATGTGAGTGAGGTGTTAGTGTGTGTTAGTGACAGTGACACAGGACCATTTGAGTGAGGTGTTAGTGTGTGTTAGTGACAGTGACACAGGACCATGTGAGTGAGGTGTTAGTGTGTGTTAGTGACAGTGACACAGGACCATGTGAGTGAGGCGTTAGTGTGTGTTAGTGACAGTGACACAGGACCATGTGAGTGAGGTATTAGTGTGTGTTAGTGACAGTGACACAGGACCATGTGAGTGAGGTGTTAGTGTGT
The DNA here is from genome assembly GCF_052324685.1 of Brachyhypopomus gauderio. NCBI lineage: Eukaryota > Metazoa > Chordata > Actinopteri > Gymnotiformes > Hypopomidae > Brachyhypopomus > Brachyhypopomus gauderio. Next base: position 5,988,781 of record NC_135211.1, on the reverse strand, counting down.
GTTAGTGACAGTGACACAGGACCATGTGAGTGAGGTGTTAGTGTGTGTTAGTGACAGTGACACAGGACCATTTGAGTGAGGTGTTAGTGTGTGTTAGTGACAGTGACACAGGACCATGTGAGTGAGGTGTTAGTGTGTGTTAGTGACAGTGACACAGGACCATGTGAGTGAGGTGTTAGTGTGTGTTAGTGACACAGGACCATGTGAGTGAGGTATTAGTGTGTGTTAGTGACAGTGACACAGGACCATGTGAGTGAGGTGTTAGTGTGTGTTAGTGACAGTGACACAGGACCATGTGAGTGAGGTGTCAGTGTGTGTTAGTGACAGTGACACAGGACCATTTGAGTGAGGTGTTAGTGTGTGTTAGTGACAGTGACACAGGACCATGTGAGTGAGGTGTTAGTGTGTGTTAGTGACAGTGACACAGGACCATGTGAGTGAGGTATTAGTGTGTGTTAGTGACAGTGACACAGGACCATGTGAGTGAGGTGTTAGTGTGTGTTAGTGACAGTGACACAGGACCATGTGAGTGAGGTGTTAGTGTGTGTTAGTGACAGTGACACAGGACCATTTGAGTGAGGTGTTAGTGTGTGTTAGTGACAGTGACACAGGACCATGTGAGTGAGGTGTTAGTGTGTGTTAGTGACAGTGACACAGGACCATGTAAGTGAGGTATTAGTGTGTGTTAGTGACAGTGACTCGGGACCATGTGAGTGAGGTATTAGTGTGTGTTAGTGACAGTGACTCGGGACCATGTGAGTGAGGTGTTAGTGTGTGTTAGTGACAGTGACACAGGACCATGTGAGTGAGGTGTTAGTGTGTGTTAGTGACACAGGACCATGTGAGTGAGGCGTTAGTGTGTGTTAGTGACAGTGACACAGGACCATGTGAGTGAGGTATTAGTGTGTGTTAGTGACAGTGACACAGGACCATGTGAGTGAGGTGTTAGTGTGTGTTAGTGACAGTGACACAGGACCATGTGAGTGAGGTGTTAGTGTGTGTTAGTGACAGTGACACAGGACCATTTGAGTGAGGTGTTAGTGTGTGTTAGTGACAGTGACATAGGACCATGTGAGTGAGGTGTTAGTGTGTGTTAGTGACAGTGACACAGGACCATGTGAGTGAGGTGTTAGTGTGTGTTAGTGACAGTGACACAGGACAATGTGAGTGAGGTGTTAGTGTGTGTTAGTGACAGTGACTCAGGACCATGTGAGTGAGGTGTTAGTGTGTGTTAGTGACAGTGACACAGGACCATTTGAGTGAGGTGTTAGTGTGTGTTAGTGACAGTGACACAGGACCATGTGAGTGAGGTGTCAGTGTGTGTTAGTGACAGTGACACAGGACCATGTGAGTGAGGTGTTAGTGTGTGTTAGTGACAGTGACACAGGACCATTTGAGTGAGGTCTTAGTGTGTGTTAGTGACAGTGACACAGGACCATGTGAGTGAGGTGTTAGTGTGTGTTAGTGACAGTGACACAGGACCATGTGAGTGAGGCGTTAGTGTGTGTTAGTGACAGTGACACAGGACCATGTGAGTGAGGTATTAGTGTGTGTTAGTGACAGTGACACAGGACCATGTGAGTGAGGTGTTAGTGTGTGTTAGTGACAGTGACACAGGACCATGTGAGTGAGGTGTTAGTGTGTGTTAGTGACAGTGACACAGGACCATGTGAGTGAGGTGTTAGTGTGTGTTAGTGACAGTGACACAGGACCATGTGAGTGAGGTGTTAGTGTGTGTTAGTGACACAGGACCATGTGAGTGAGGTATTAGTGTGTGTTAGTGACAGTGACACAGGACCATGTGAGTGAGGTGTTAGTGTGTGTTAGTGACAGTGACACAGGACCATGTGAGTGAGGTGTCAGTGTGTGTTAGTGACAGTGACACAGGACCATTTGAGTGAGGTGTTAGTGTGTGTTAGTGACAGTGACACAGGACCATGTGAGTGAGGTGTTAGTGTGTGTTAGTGACAGTGACACAGGACCATGTGAGTGAGGTATTAGTGTGTGTTAGTGACAGTGACACAGGACCATGTGAGTGAGGTGTTAGTGTGTGTTAGTGACAGTGACACAGGACCATGTGAGTGAGGTGTTAGTGTGTGTTAGTGACAGTGACACAGGACCATTTGAGTGAGGTGTTAGTGTGTGTTAGTGACAGTGACACAGGACCATGTGAGTGAGGTGTTAGTGTGTGTTAGTGACAGTGACACAGGACCATGTAAGTGAGGTATTAGTGTGTGTTAGTGACAGTGACTCGGGACCATGTGAGTGAGGTATTAGTGTGTGTTAGTGACAGTGACTCGGGACCATGTGAGTGAGGTGTTAGTGTGTGTTAGTGACAGTGACACAGGACCATGTGAGTGAGGTGTTAGTGTGTGTTAGTGACACAGGACCATGTGAGTGAGGCGTTAGTGTGTGTTAGTGACAGTGACACAGGACCATGTGAGTGAGGTATTAGTGTGTGTTAGTGACAGTGACACAGGACCATGTGAGTGAGGTGTTAGTGTGTGTTAGTGACAGTGACACAGGACCATGTGAGTGAGGTGTTAGTGTGTGTTAGTGACAGTGACACAGGACCATTTGAGTGAGGTGTTAGTGTGTGTTAGTGACAGTGACACAGGACCATGTGAGTGAGGTGTTAGTGTGTGTTAGTGACAGTGACACAGGACCATGTGAGTGAGGTGTTAGTGTGTGTTAGTGACAGTGACTCAGGACCATGTGAGTGAGGTGTTAGTGTGTGTTAGTGACAGTGACACAGGACCATTTGAGTGAGGTGTTAGTGTGTGTTAGTGACAGTGACACAGGACCATGTGAGTGAGGTGTCAGTGTGTGTTAGTGACAGTGACACAGGACCATGTGAGTGAGGTGTTAGTGTGTGTTAGTGACAGTGACACAGGACCATTTGAGTGAGGTCTTAGTGTGTGTTAGTGACAGTGACACAGGACCATGTGAGTGAGGTGTTAGTGTGTGTTAGTGACAGTGACACAGGACCATGTGAGTGAGGCGTTAGTGTGTGTTAGTGACAGTGACACAGGACAATGTGAGTGAGGTATTAGTGTGTGTTAGTGACAGTGACACAGGACCATGTGAGTGAGGTGTTAGTGTGTGTTAGTGACAGTGACACAGGACCATGTGAGTGAGGTGTTAGTGTGTGTTAGTGACAGTGACACAGGACCATGTGAGTGAGGTATTAGTGTGTGTTAGTGACAGTGACTCGGGACCATGTGAGTGAGGTATTAGTGTGTGTTAGTGACAGTGACTCGGGACCATGTGAGTGAGGTGTTAGTGTGTGTTAGTGACAGTGACACAGGACCATGTGAGTGAGGTGTTAGTGTGTGTTAGTGACACAGGACCATGTGAGTGAGGTATTAGTGTGTGTTAGTGACAGTGACACAGGACCATGTGAGTGAGGTGTTAGTGTGTGTTAGTGACAGTGACACAGGACCATGTGAGTGAGGCGTTAGTGTGTGTTAGTGACAGTGACACAGGACCATGTGAGTGAGGTGTTAGTGTGTGTTAGTGACAGTGACATAGGGACCATGTGAGTGAGGTGTTAGTGTGTGTTAGTGACAGTGACACAGGACCATGTGAGTGAGGTGTTAGTGTGTGTTAGAGACAGTGACACAGGACCATGTGAGTGAGGTGTTAGTGTGTGTTAGTGACAGTGACTCAGGACCATGTGAGTGAGGTGTTAGTGTGTGTTAGTGACAGTGACACAGGACCATTTGAGTGAGGTGTTAGTGTGTGTTAGTGACAGTGACACAGGACCATGTGAGTGAGGTGTCAGTGTGTGTTAGTGACAGTGACACAGGACCATGTGAGTGAGGTGTTAGTGTGTGTTAGTGACAGTGACACAGGACCATTTGAGTGAGGTCTTAGTGTGTGTTAGTGACAGTGACACAGGACCATGTGAGTGAGGTGTTAGTGACAGTGACACAGGACCATTTGAGTGAGGTGTTAGTGTGTGTTAGTGACAGTGACACAGGACCATGTGAGTGAGGTGTCAGTGTGTGTTAGTGACAGTGACACAGGACCATGTGAGTGAGGTGTTAGTGTGTGTTAGTGACAGTGACACAGGACCATTTGAGTGAGGTGTTAGTGTGTGTTAGTGACAGTGACACAGGACCATGTGAGTGAGGTGTTAGTGTGTGTTAGTGACAGTGACACAGGACCATGTGAGTGAGGCGTTAGTGTGTGTTAGTGACAGTGACACAGGACCATGTGAGTGAGGTATTAGTGTGTGTTAGTGACAGTGACACAGGACCATGTGAGTGAGGTGTTAGTGTGTGTTAGTGACAGTGACACAGGACCATGTGAGTGAGGTGTTAGTGTGTGTTAGTGACAGTGACACAGGACCATTTGAGTGAGGTGTTAGTGTGTGTTAGTGACAGTGACACAGGACCATGTGAGTGAGGTGTTAGTGTGTGTTAGTGACAGTGACACAGGACCATGTGAGTGAGGTATTAGTGTGTGTTAGTGACAGTGACTCGGGACCATGTGAGTGAGGTATTAGTGTGTGTTAGTGACAGTGACTCGGGATCATGTGAGTGAGGTGTTAGTGTGTGTTAGTGACAGTGACACAGGACCATGTGAGTGAGGTGTTAGTGTGTGTTAGTGACACAGGACCATGTGAGTGAGGTATTAGTGTGTGTTAGTGACAGTGACACAGGACCATGTGAGTGAGGTGTTAGTGTGTGTTAGTGACAGTGACACAGGACCATGTGAGTGAGGTGTTAGTGTGTGTTAGTGACAGTGACACAGGACCATTTGAGTGAGGTGTTAGTGTGTGTTAGTGACAGTGACACAGGACCATGTGAGTGAGGTGTTAGTGTGTGTTAGTGACAGTGACACAGGACCATGTGAGTGAGGTGTTAGTGTGTGTTAGTCACAGTGACTCAGGACCATGTGAGTGAGGTGTTAGTGTGTGTTAGTGACAGTGACACAGGACCATTTGAGTGAGGTGTTAGTGTGTGTTAGTGACAGTGACACAGGACCATGTGAGTGAGGTGTCAGTGTGTGTTAGTGACAGTGACACAGGACCATTTGAGTGAGGTGTTAGTGTGTGTTAGTGACAGTGACACAGGACCATGTGAGTGAGGTGTTAGTGTGTGTTAGTGACAGTGACACAGGACCATGTGAGTGAGGTGTTAGTGTGTGTTAGTGACAGTGACACAGGACCATGTGAGTGAGGCGTTAGTGTGTGTTAGTGACAGTGACACAGGACCATGTGAGTGAGGTGTTAGTGTGTGTTAGTGACAGTGACATAGGGACCATGTGAGTGAGGTGTTAGTGTGTGTTAGTGACAGTGACACAGGACCATGTGAGTGAGGTGTTAGTGTGTGTTAGTGACAGTGACTCAGGACCATGTGAGTGAGGTGTTAGTGTGTGTTAGTGACAGTGACACAGGACCATTTGAGTGAGGTGTTAGTGTGTGTTAGTGACAGTGACACAGGACCATGTGAGTGAGGTGTCAGTGTGTGTTAGTGACAGTGACACAGGACCATGTGAGTGAGGTGTTAGTGTGTGTTAGTGACAGTGACACAGGACCATTTGAGTGAGGTCTTAGTGTGTGTTAGTGACAGTGACACAGGACCATGTGAGTGAGGTGTTAGTGACAGTGACACAGGACCATTTGAGTGAGGTGTTAGTGTGTGTTAGTGACAGTGACACAGGACCATGTGAGTGAGGTGTCAGTGTGTGTTAGTGACAGTGACACAGGACCATGTGAGTGAGGTGTTAGTGTGTGTTAGTGACAGTGACACAGGACCATTTGAGTGAGGTGTTAGTGTGTGTTAGTGACAGTGACACAGGACCATGTGAGTGAGGTGTTAGTGTGTGTTAGTGACAGTGACACAGGACCATGTGAGTGAGGCGTTAGTGTGTGTTAGTGACAGTGACACAGGACCATGTGAGTGAGGTATTAGTGTGTGTTAGTGACAGTGACACAGGACCATGTGAGTGAGGTGTTAGTGTGTGTTAGTGACAGTGACACAGGACCATGTGAGTGAGGTGTTAGTGTGTGTTAGTGACAGTGACACAGGACCATTTGAGTGAGGTGTTAGTGTGTGTTAGTGACAGTGACACAGGACCATGTGAGTGAGGTGTTAGTGTGTGTTAGTGACAGTGACACAGGACCATGTGAGTGAGGTATTAGTGTGTGTTAGTGACAGTGACTCGGGACCATGTGAGTGAGGTATTAGTGTGTGTTAGTGACAGTGACTCGGGACCATGTGAGTGAGGTGTTAGTGTGTGTTAGTGACAGTGACACAGGACCATGTGAGTGAGGTGTTAGTGTGTGTTAGTGACACAGGACCATGTGAGTGAGGTATTAGTGTGTGTTAGTGACAGTGACACAGGACCATGTGAGTGAGGTGTTAGTGTGTGTTAGTGACAGTGACACAGGACCATGTGAGTGAGGTGTCAGTGTGTGTTAGTGACAGTGACACAGGACCATGTGAGTGAGGTGTTAGTGTGTGTTAGTGACAGTGACACAGGACCATTTGAGTGAGGTGTTAGTGTGTGTTAGTGACAGTGACACAGGACCATGTGAGTGAGGTGTTAGTGTGTGTTAGTGACAGTGACACAGGACCATGTGAGTGAGGCGTTAGTGTGTGTTAGTGACAGTGACACAGGACCATGTGAGTGAGGTATTAGTGTGTGTTAGTGACAGTGACACAGGACCATGTGAGTGAGGTGTTAGTGTGTGTTAGTGACAGTGACACAGGACCATGTGAGTGAGGTGTTAGTGTGTGTTAGTGACAGTGACACAGGACCATTTGAGTGAGGTGTTAGTGTGTGTTAGTGACAGTGACACAGGACCATGTGAGTGAGGTGTTAGTGTGTGTTAGTGACAGTGACACAGGACCATGTGAGTGAGGTATTAGTGTGTGTTAGTGACAGTGACTCGGGACCATGTGAGTGAGGTATTAGTGTGTGTTAGTGACAGTGACTCGGGATCATGTGAGTGAGGTGTTAGTGTGTGTTAGTGACAGTGACACAGGACCATGTGAGTGAGGTGTTAGTGTGTGTTAGTGACACAGGACCATGTGAGTGAGGTATTAGTGTGTGTTAGTGACAGTGACACAGGACCATGTGAGTGAGGTGTTAGTGTGTGTTAGTGACAGTGACACAGGACCATGTGAGTGAGGTGTTAGTGTGTGTTAGTGACAGTGACACAGGACCATTTGAGTGAGGTGTTAGTGTGTGTTAGTGACAGTGACACAGGACCATGTGAGTGAGGTGTTAGTGTGTGTTAGTGACAGTGACACAGGACCATGTGAGTGAGGTGTTAGTGTGTGTTAGTCACAGTGACTCAGGACCATGTGAGTGAGGTGTTAGTGTGTGTTAGTGACAGTGACACAGGACCATTTGAGTGAGGTGTTAGTGTGTGTTAGTGACAGTGACACAGGACCATGTGAGTGAGGTGTCAGTGTGTGTTAGTGACAGTGACACAGGACCATTTGAGTGAGGTGTTAGTGTGTGTTAGTGACAGTGACACAGGACCATGTGAGTGAGGTGTTAGTGTGTGTTAGTGACAGTGACACAGGACCATGTGAGTGAGGTGTTAGTGTGTGTTAGTGACAGTGACACAGGACCATGTGAGTGAGGCGTTAGTGTGTGTTAGTGACAGTGACACAGGACCATGTGAGTGAGGTGTTAGTGTGTGTTAGTGACAGTGACATAGGGACCATGTGAGTGAGGTGTTAGTGTGTGTTAGTGACAGTGACACAGGACCATGTGAGTGAGGTGTTAGTGTGTGTTAGTGACAGTGACTCAGGACCATGTGAGTGAGGTGTTAGTGTTTGTTAGTGACAGTGACACAGGACCATTTGAGTGAGGTGTTAGTGTGTGTTAGTGACAGTGACACAGGACCATGTGAGTGAGGTGTCAGTGTGTGTTAGTGACAGTGACACAGGACCATGTGAGTGAGGTGTTAGTGTGTGTTAGTGACAGTGACACAGGACCATTTGAGTGAGGTCTTAGTGTGTGTTAGTGACAGTGACACAGGACCATGTGAGTGAGGTGTTAGTGACAGTGACACAGGACCATTTGAGTGAGGTGTTAGTGTGTGTTAGTGACAGTGACACAGGACCATGTGAGTGAGGTGTCAGTGTGTGTTAGTGACAGTGACACAGGACCATGTGAGTGAGGTGTTAGTGTGTGTTAGTGACAGTGACACAGGACCATTTGAGTGAGGTGTTAGTGTGTGTTAGTGACAGTGACACAGGACCATGTGAGTGAGGTGTTAGTGTGTGTTAGTGACAGTGACACAGGACCATGTGAGTGAGGCGTTAGTGTGTGTTAGTGACAGTGACACAGGACCATGTGAGTGAGGTATTAGTGTGTGTTAGTGACAGTGACACAGGACCATGTGAGTGAGGTGTTAGTGTGTGTTAGTGACAGTGACACAGGACCATGTGAGTGAGGTGTTAGTGTGTGTTAGTGACAGTGACACAGGACCATTTGAGTGAGGTGTTAGTGTGTGTTAGTGACAGTGACACAGGACCATGTGAGTGAGGTGTTAGTGTGTGTTAGTGACAGTGACACAGGACCATGTGAGTGAGGTATTAGTGTGTGTTAGTGACAGTGACTCGGGACCATGTGAGTGAGGTATTAGTGTGTGTTAGTGACAGTGACTCGGGACCATGTGAGTGAGGTGTTAGTGTGTGTTAGTGACAGTGACACAGGACCATGTGAGTGAGGTGTTAGTGTGTGTTAGTGACACAGGACCATGTGAGTGAGGTATTAGTGTGTGTTAGTGACAGTGACACAGGACCATGTGAGTGAGGTGTTAGTGTGTGTTAGTGACAGTGACACAGGACCATGTGAGTGAGGTGTTAGTGTGTGTTAGTGACAGTGACACAGGACCATTTGAGTGAGGTGTTAGTGTGTGTTAGTGACAGTGACACAGGACCATGTGAGTGAGGTGTTAGTGTGTGTTAGTGACAGTGACACAGGACCATGTGAGTGAGGTGTTAGTGTGTGTTAGTCACAGTGACTCAGGACCATGTGAGTGAGGTGTTAGTGTGTGTTAGTGACAGTGACACAGGACCATTTGAGTGAGGTGTTAGTGTGTGTTAGTGACAGTGACACAGGACCATGTGAGTGAGGTGTCAGTGTGTGTTAGTGACAGTGACACAGGACCATTTGAGTGAGGTGTTAGTGTGTGTTAGTGACAGTGACACAGGACCATGTGAGTGAGGTGTTAGTGTGTGTTAGTGACAGTGACACAGGACCATGTGAGTGAGGTGTTAGTGTGTGTTAGTGACAGTGACACAGGACCATGTGAGTGAGGCGTTAGTGTGTGTTAGTGACAGTGACACAGGACCATGTGAGTGAGGTGTTAGTGTGTGTTAGTGACAGTGACATAGGGACCATGTGAGTGAGGTGTTAGTGTGTGTTAGTGACAGTGACACAGGACCATGTGAGTGAGGTGTTAGTGTGTGTTAGAGACAGTGACACAGGACCATGTGAGTGAGGTGTTAGTGTGTGTTAGTGACAGTGACTCAGGACCATGTGAGTGAGGTGTTAGTGTGTGTTAGTGACAGTGACACAGGACCATTTGAGTGAGGTGTTAGTGTGTGTTAGTGACAGTGACACAGGACCATGTGAGTGAGGTGTCAGTGTGTGTTAGTGACAGTGACACAGGACCATGTGAGTGAGGTGTTAGTGTGTGTTAGTGACAGTGACACAGGACCATTTGAGTGAGGTCTTAGTGTGTGTTAGTGACAGTGACACAGGACCATGTGAGTGAGGTGTTAGTGACAGTGACACAGGACCATTTGAGTGAGGTGTTAGTGTGTGTTAGTGACAGTGACACAGGACCATGTGAGTGAGGTGTCAGTGTGTGTTAGTGACAGTGACACAGGACCATGTGAGTGAGGTGTTAGTGTGTGTTAGTGACAGTGACACAGGACCATTTGAGTGAGGTGTTAGTGTGTGTTAGTGACAGTGACACAGGACCATGTGAGTGAGGTGTTAGTGTGTGTTAGTGACAGTGATACAGGACCATGTGAGTGAGGCGTTAGTGTGTGTTAGTGACAGTGACACAGGACCATGTGAGTGAGGTATTAGTGTGTGTTAGTGACAGTGACACAGGACCATGTGAGTGAGGTGTTAGTGTGTGTTAGTGACAGTGACACAGGACCATGTGAGTGAGGTGTTAGTGTGTGTTAGTGACAGTGACACAGGACCATTTGAGTGAGGTGTTAGTGTGTGTTAGTGACAGTGACACAGGACCATGTGAGTGAGGTGTTAGTGTGTGTTAGTGACAGTGACACAGGACCATGTGAGTGAGGTATTAGTGTGTGTTAGTGACAGTGACTCGGGACCATGTGAGTGAGGTATTAGTGTGTGTTAGTGACAGTGACTCGGGACCATGTGAGTGAGGTGTTAGTGTGTGTTAGTGACAGTGACACAGGACCATGTGAGTGAGGTGTTAGTGTGTGTTAGTGACACAGGACCATGTGAGTGAGGTATTAGTGTGTGTTAGTGACAGTGACACAGGACCATGTGAGTGAGGTGTTAGTGTGTGTTAGTGACAGTGACACAGGACCATGTGAGTGAGGTGTTAGTGTGTGTTAGTGACAGTGACACAGGACCATTTGAGTGAGGTGTTAGTGTGTGTTAGTGACAGTGACACAGGACCATGTGAGTGAGGTGTTAGTGTGTGTTAGTGACAGTGACACAGGACCATGTGAGTGAGGTGTTAGTGTGTGTTAGTCACAGTGACTCAGGACCATGTGAGTGAGGTGTTAGTGTGTGTTAGTGACAGTGACACAGGACCATTTGAGTGAGGTGTTAGTGTGTGTTAGTGACAGTGACACAGGACCATGTGAGTGAGGTGTCAGTGTGTGTTAGTGACAGTGACACAGGACCATTTGAGTGAGGTGTTAGTGTGTGTTAGTGACAGTGACACAGGACCATGTGAGTGAGGTGTTAGTGTGTGTTAGTGACAGTGACACAGGACCATGTGAGTGAGGTATTAGTGTGTGTTAGTGACAGTGACACAGGACCATGTGAGTGAGGTGTTAGTGTGTGTTAGTGACAGTGACACAGGACCATGTGAGTGAGGTGTTAGTGTGTGTTAGTGACAGTGACACAGGACCATTTGAGTGAGGTGTTAGTGTGTGTTAGTGACAGTGACACAGGACCATGTGAGTGAGGTGTTAGTGTGTGTTAGTGACAGTGACACAGGACCATGTAAGTGAGGTATTAGTGTGTGTTAGTGACAGTGACTCGGGACCATGTGAGTGAGGTATTAGTGTGTGTTAGTGACAGTGACTCGGGACCATGTGAGTGAGGTGTTAGTGTGTGTTAGTGACAGTGACACAGGACCATGTGAGTGAGGTGTTAGTGTGTGTTAGTGACACAGGACCATGTGAGTGAGGTATTAGTGTGTGTTAGTGACAGTGACACAGGACCATGTGAGTGAGGTGTTAGTGTGTGTTAGTGACAGTGACACAGGACCATGTGAGTGAGGTGTTAGTGTGTGTTAGTGACAGTGACACAGGACCATTTGAGTGAGGTGTTAGTGTGTGTTAGTGACAGTGACACAGGACCATGTGAGTGAGGTGTTAGTGTGTGTTAGTGACAGTGACACAGGACCATGTGAGTGAGGTGTTAGTGTGTGTTAGTGACAGTGACACAGGACAATGTGAGTGAGGTGTTAGTGTGTGTTAGTGACAGTGACTCAGGACCATGTGAGTGAGGTGTTAGTGTGTGTTAGTGACAGTGACACAGGACCATTTGAGTGAGGTGTTAGTGTGTGTTAGTGACAGTGACACAGGACCATGTGAGTGAGGTGTCAGTGTGTGTTAGTGACAGTGACACAGGACCATGTGAGTGAGGTGTTAGTGTGTGTTAGTGACAGTGACACAGGACCATTTGAGTGAGGTCTTAGTGTGTGTTAGTGACAGTGACACAGGACCATGTGAGTGAGGTGTTAGTGTGTGTTAGTGACAGTGACACAGGACCATGTGAGTGAGGCGTTAGTGTGTGTTAGTGACAGTGACACAGGACCATGTGAGTGAGGTATTAGTGTGTGTTAGTGACAGTGACACAGGACCATGTGAGTGAGGTGTTAGTGTGTGTTAGTGACAGTGACACAGGACCATGTGAGTGAGGTGTTAGTGTGTGTTAGTGACAGTGACACAGGACCATTTGAGTGAGGTGTTAGTGTGTGTTAGTGACAGTGACACAGGACCATGTGAGTGAGGTGTTAGTGTGTGTTAGTGACAGTGACACAGGACCATGTGAGTGAGGTATTAGTGTGTGTTAGTGACAGTGACTCGGGACCATGTGAGTGAGGTATTAGTGTGTGTTAGTGACAGTGACTCGGGACCATGTGAGTGAGGTGTTAGTGTGTGTTAGTGACAGTGACACAGGACCATGTGAGTGAGGTGTTAGTGTGTGTTAGTGACACAGGACCATGTGAGTGAGGTATTAGTGTGTGTTAGTGACAGTGACACAGGACCATGTGAGTGAGGTGTTAGTGTGTGTTAGTGACAGTGACACAGGACCATGTGAGTGAGGCGTTAGTGTGTGTTAGTGACAGTGACACAGGACCATGTGAGTGAGGTGTTAGTGTGTGTTAGTGACAGTGACATAGGGACCATGTGAGTGAGGTGTTAGTGTGTGTTAGTGACAGTGACACAGGACCATGTGAGTGAGGTGTTAGTGTGTGTTAGAGACAGTGACACAGGACCATGTGAGTGAGGTGTTAGTGTGTGTTAGTGACAGTGACTCAGGACCATGTGAGTGAGGTGTTAGTGTGTGTTAGTGACAGTGACACAGGACCATTTGAGTGAGGTGTTAGTGTGTGTTAGTGACAGTGACACAGGACCATGTGAGTGAGGTGTCAGTGTGTGTTAGTGACAGTGACACAGGACCATGTGAGTGAGGTGTTAGTGTGTGTTAGTGACAGTGACACAGGACCATTTGAGTGAGGTCTTAGTGTGTGTTAGTGACAGTGACACAGGACCATGTGAGTGAGGTGTTAGTGTGTGTTAGTGACAGTGACACAGGACCATGTGAGTGAGGCGTTAGTGTGTGTTAGTGACAGTGACACAGGACCATGTGAGTGAGGTATTAGTGTGTGTTAGTGACAGTGACACAGGACCATGTGAGTGAGGTGTTAGTGTGTGTTAGTGACAGTGACACAGGACCATGTGAGTGAGGTGTTAGTGTGTGTTAGTGACAGTGACACAGGACCATTTGAGTGAGGTGTTAGTGTGTGTTAGTGACAGTGACACAGGACCATGTGAGTGAGGTGTTAGTGTGTGTTAGTGACAGTGACACAGGACCATGTGAGTGAGGTATTAGTGTGTGTTAGTGACAGTGACTCGGGACCATGTGAGTGAGGTATTAGTGTGTGTTAGTGACAGTGACTCGGGACCATGTGAGTGAGGTGTTAGTGTGTGTTAGTGACAGTGACACAGGACCATGTGAGTGAGGTGTTAGTGTGTGTTAGTGACACAGGACCATGTGAGTGAGGTATTAGTGTGTGTTAGTGACAGTGACACAGGACCATGTGAGTGAGGTGTTAGTGTGTGTTAGTGACAGTGACACAGGACCATGTGAGTGAGGCGTTAGTGTGTGTTAGTGACAGTGACACAGGACCATGTGAGTGAGGTATTAGTGTGTGTTAGTGACAGTGACTCGGGACCATGTGAGTGAGGTATTAGTGTGTGTTAGTGACAGTGACTCGGGACCATGTGAGTGAGGTGTTAGTGTGTGTTAGTGACAGTGACACAGGACCATGTGAGTGAGGTGTTAGTGTGTGTTAGTGACACAGGACCATGTGAGTGAGGTATTAGTGTGTGTTAGTGACAGTGACACAGGACCATGTGAGTGAGGTGTTAGTGTGTGTTAGTGACAGTGACACAGGACCATGTGAGTGAGGCGTTAGTGTGTGTTAGTGACAGTGACACAGGACCATGTGAGTGAGGTGTTAGTGTGTGTTAGTGACAGTGACATAGGGACCATGTGAGTGAGGTGTTAGTGTGTGTTAGTGACAGTGACACAGGACCATGTGAGTGAGGTGTTAGTGTGTGTTAGAGACAGTGACACAGGACCATGTGAGTGAGGTGTTAGAGTGTGTTAGTGACAGTGACACAGGACCATTTGAGTGAGGTGTTAGTGTGTGTTAGAGACAGTGACACAGGACCATGTGAGTGAGGTGTTAGTGTGTGTTAGAGACAGTGACACAGGACCATGTGAGTGAGGTGTTAGTGTGTGTTCTTGATTTGCAAGCAGAATCAATTCTTCCTTTCTCTATAGGGCAATGAGTTTTAAAAAATTATTAAATATTTTTTTAACTAACTTGGAATATTCGTTAATATGCTGTTGTATGGTGCAGGAAGTTCTTCTCTTCACACTTCTTCTCTGAATTCACTGCTTGGTTAAACTTTCCAGAGGAACTGATTATGATGCCTAAATAATGTTTTTTTAAACACACTTTATTTTGGGCCAAACATAACTGTGTGTTTTGTTGTAAGAGATGTGGATCCTGTTGGAACTATCATAACTTTATTTTCGGATCACTGCTATGGCAGTGCTGCCCCAGCAACTCCAAGGTCCTGCTCAGTAGGAAACGTCAGAACCACATCATTCACACCGACCAGGAAGGAAGCGTGGACCGCTTAGACCGCTCCTTGTGCCCATTTGTTTATGTAAATGTTAGAGAGAGAGAGATAGAGAGAGAGAGAGATAGAGAGAGAGAGAGCGAGAGAGAGCAGCTGCTCTTTGTGTAAAAGGATTAGATAAAAAAAATCTAAAAATCTTAAACTTAAAACTGCTGTGCTAAATAAATGCCTCTATAATGAAATAAATGAAATACATCATATACATTTTTGAATCTCCTTTAAGATGCTATTGGGTCCAGATGTTTTGGTTTAAAACTTTTCATTTAATCTTTAAGCTCCTGCTCAGAAGTTTGATTATCTTTCATCAGGCATTATCATTCATCCAGCCCCCATGTCGTTTTGTTGAGAATATCTGTCCAACTATATATTTCTATAAAATATTTGTAAAGGGATTATCTATAGGTTTCCATCTTGTATTGCTGGTTTTCTTTTGCAATTCTGACAAAACAGAATTCAGTCAGTTTTTTTTTTGGACTGACTCCTCAGTTAGTGTCAGGTTTTTGTGAGTGTCACAATCTCCTCTGCTTTGGTGGTGCTGTTCCCATGACGCCAGATGCCATGTGGCTTTGTTTTTGTTTTGGTTTAGCTCCTGCCATGTCTCATGTTGTGTTTATCCCCACCCTTCCTCGTCTGCACCTGTGTCTCTAATCTAATTGTGCTTTTCTACCTCTTGTCTTCCTCTCCTGTCCGTTCGTAAATGGCGTTGCTGACTTCCATGTTGCTACGTGCCGAGTCTTACATTTCCCGCCTGTATATCCCTGTCTCTGGGTTGCTGGACTTCATGACCGCCATTACAGTCCTGAAGTTATCCCTGTTTCTCTGCACTGTCACCTTGGGTCTGCTGTGCTTTTCTCTGAGAGTTGATGTTGCTTCACGAACCCTCCTTCACACACACAAACACACTCATGTGCAGGAGAGATGGTATGTGTTTGCCATGTTTGGCTGTTGTTGCATTTGACTTGATAGCTTCCTGTGTTGTTTTGTTGTTGTTGTTCCTGTGTGTATTTTGTTGTTGTTTTCCTGTGTGTATTTTGTGTTTGAGGTTTGGGTTTGATTTGCTTCTGGTTTTCGTTGAGCTTATATGGATCATGTTTCAAAAGTCATTTGATTATTTTCTTACTGCTAGATTGACTCCTTCATTGCAGACACATGTGGTGTTCAGAGGGCTGTCTGAAAGGGTTTTGACTTTTTGACTTCCAAGGACCTCCTAGAACTCATCGGAGCTCTTGTGGGCCCGTTTGTATAATCTGTTGATGTTAAACAGCTTACTGGGATGTGTGTGTGTAGTTTACTTAGCCTCTGACCTTTTAATGAACACATTCATTTGGGTCATACAGAGAGTTTGTTTGCTTTACAGTGAATGCAATGCAAAGAGAGAGAGCGTAAATATGTTAGGACAATTTGCTATACTAGATTTTCTCTTTCTCTCTCTCTCCCTCTCTCTCTCTCTCTCTCTCTCTGTCTCTGTCTCTCAATAGTTGACTGAGATGAGGTAAACCACAGTAAAGCTAAATTAAATTGGAACAGATTTCTGGTTTTCCTCATCTATCTCTACAGGGACGCTGAAACAAGCAATACGTCTCATAACCTCAGTGCTTGTGTATTTGTGCAGATCTGTGTGGTGGTCCAGAGATACCGTGTGTTACGTTCAGCTCCCCGACTGCACCAGAAACACAACAAATACCAACAAAAACACCAGATCAGAATGACATTTAAATTCTGAACTTATTTTCAATGAAAATGTCAGATGGAACCTTGAAGTTCATGCTTTAACCACAATATATAAATCCCACCAATAAACGGTTCGTGTGTCGAACCACATATGTTAACTGACTTGACCATTACAGGCTGATATAGTCCCTGTGCTCTGAATGGCTGAGTGACTCGGATTAGTTTGGCCTTTGGAAATGAGAATGGAATGAGACTGTGGTTGTCATGGCGAGCTGCGGTTAACAATTCCTGGAGCAGCAGAGATGAATGAGGTGTTGTACAGAAATGAGGGTTTAACCACTAGAGTATGTGCGTGACTCTATTGCCTCTGTGACGGTTAACCCAGAGGTGTTTCTGCTGTCCTCACACCTCAGACCGTACAAACTGTGATGTTTAGATGTGATTGTGAGGTTTAGTTCACTTCAGGAGCAACAATTAAGGTAAAGTCAGTATGTATGTGCCCGTGTGTGATGTGTGCCTGTGCACGCTTGTGTGTGTGTGTGTGTGTGTGCATGTAAGTGCATGTCCATTTGTGACTAATGACACAAGCAGACCTTGCACAATTAATGCCTCCTCTGCTGACACTCTCACCTGGTTCTGTTTTATTCGCTCTTCTCCTGGGGTAGCACTTTGCACATTTAAACTGTGTCAAAATGCTATATTTCACTTTCCTTGACAGTAATCATTGCAGGAAAAAGGAAATTATGAAAGCTTTCAAAACAGCACGCCCTTCATTTATTGCCCCGGCGGGCTTGCCTTAAGTTCAGCCCTAATCATCGTCTGACTGCCAGATGTACTTCAGACATGAATTCCTCCAGAGCGCCAGTGCATGTGTGTGGAGTGGCAGAAGGAACAGTATGCATATACGTAGCCAAGAGTAACGATGGGAACTTTGGGAAATTACCATTAGTTTTAAATTAATGATGGACCATCCAGTTATATGTATATGGAGTGATGGTCGCAGTCTTCATCACCATTTTTGTTTCTAAAAGGCTGTGTGGTCTTTACTTGCTTGTTATCTGGGGCCTCTGTGCTATGTCCAGTCTCTTTTAGACATTTTTCCTTTTTTTATTTAGTGCTTAAGTATGAGAACAAATAAAGTGTAGCAATTTTTTTGCAAATGTATGATTTTTTTTTGTTTTGGGAATGATGTCCAAAAGCACCCGTATCAGCAGACAGCAGTGTTGCTGCAGGTGAAAACCCCTCCTCCTCATTTCAGTGAGAATGTTATCATACTAACATTGCACACACCACAGTGCATATTGTTTCATATTGTTTCCATGGTCACTAATTCTAATTAGATTCACTAAGTCTGATTCTGGATTTGCCCTCTGGAAACCTCCACATCAAATGTCAGGTGGACCTGTTCAATATTTGCTAACATTTATTCTTAAGTCTTTGTGTAGCATTCACACAATCTAAAATCAAAACCTCAAATGCCATCCAAGGCTTTTTTAAGGAGCAAATTTCTCCTCCCCTTTTCTCTCCATCAAATCAGTCGTAAACGCAGCCACTCCCTTTGAGCGGTGTGTTTCTGAGCTGCTGAACGTTGGTGCACACCTCACGTGTCTGGTGAATTAACATACCAGGAGAATTACAAACCGTGTCAAGAACTCTCGCTGTGACGTTTCGAAGATCTGCAGTTTCACTGGGAGCTGGAAATCCTCATGACAAGCTTGATTTATCTGCCTTCTCGAGCCCCTTATTTCCACGGAGTTTATGATTTCATTTCTGCGCAATGTGAAAATGTAGAACGGCCTTCATCTTGAGACACTAATTGGCTGTACGGGCCAAAACGGAGACGTTTAGCAGCCGTAAGCGCCCAGCGAGCCAGAGCTATACCTCTGCCATTTCTATCATTTTATGAGTCAAAGCCAGTGTGCCTGTGTGTATGTGTATGTGGTATGTGTGTGTGTGTTTTCATGTGTGTGTATGTGTGTCTACACATCTGTGTGTATGCTCGTGCACTTGTGTGTATTGATTAACGGCTCCTGAGGAGCGGGTTATTACTGATAAAATAGAGATTCAATAAGACAGAGATGGGCCTCAGAAGAAGCAGTGATGTTTCACTGGTGTCAGATAGAGGTCACAGCAGAGAGGCCAGTATTCTGAGTAAGTAAGGGCAGTAAACATGTTGGACCAGATCGCCCGAAACATATGGGAATGGCTGACTCGGGATCAGTGTGGTGTTGAAATAAAGTGACTGTGTAACTAGACCCTAGTGTAACTCCCATTAAGGTTTCCCACACACCTGCGTGTTCCTATTCAAACACAGCGATGTTCCTGAAAAGTGGGAAGAACTTCTTTTGTTTCTACGTAAACAGCTTTTGTTTGTTTCCATGGTGCTGAAGTGGAAGTCAGCCAGTCCTAACCCGGATGCAAAACTTCCTATTTGCAGTGTCACACAGGAAGTAGGAAGTCATCCAGTTGTGTCACATCCTCTCTCTGAGGTCATGTCACATGTTGTATATTTCCTGTGGAAATGTGCAAATATATGAACTCAGTTCAAAGAAAATGATACACACAGTGGCCTGCGATACACACACACACACACACACACACACACACACACACACACACACACACACACACACACACACACATTTATTTGCATCTTTCTTTCTATTTAAAAGAATCCCAGGTGATGGCAATGCCACTCACACACTTTGACCGAAAAAGTGAATGAAACCCAACCCAGTTTCTGAATAGAGACAAAAGAGAATACAGACTGGGCCCAGAAAACCAGACACACATGAAAGTCTGGTGAGAAAGGTGAAGACAACAACATGGTTTCAGTGACAGTGCAACGACGCAGGGCATATACACACTGGGGGATGGAGTTGAACCAGGCGCAGATGTTTCTCACTGGAGCAAACCGGAGCCCCAGGAGTGACAGTGATCTCTGCAGGCAAACTGAAGAACCTGACACTTCCCAAAACAAAGACAGAGAGATCAGATTAGATAGATCAGATTGGCTAGATCAGACTAGCTAATTTGATTAAAAAGTGGAGATCTTATTTTTTCTGTAACAACAGGTATGAGTGTGTGTGTGTGTGTGTGTGTGTGTGTGTGTGTGTGTGTGTGTGTGTGTGTGTGTGTGTGTGTGTGTGTGTGTGTGTGTGTGTCACAGGCTAAATGCTCTTTCAGGCCATTATTGTTCCACTGGGTTCCACTCTGTATACGTCTCTCTCTCTCTCTCTCTCTCTCTCTCTCTCTCTCTCTCTCTCTCTCTCTCTCTCTCTCTCTCTCTCTGTGTGTGTGTGTGTGTGTGTGTGTGTGTGTGTGTGTGTGTGTGTGTGTGTGTCACAGGCTAAATGCTCTTTCAGGCCATTATTGTTCCACTGGGTTCCACTCTGTATACGTCTCTCTCTCTCTCTCTTCCTCTCTCTCTCTCTCTCTCTCTCTCTCTCTCTCTCTCTCTCTCTCTCTCTCTCTCTCTCTCTCTCTCTCTCTCTCTGTGTGTGTGTGTGTGTGTGTGTGTGTGTGTGTGTGTGTGTAGTCTGCCTGTATAATAGAGTGTTTTATTTAGACACATTACTAGTCTCCTTCTGGCAATCAAACACTTAAAAGAGCCTTGAAAGAGCCTTAGTAACCTAAGGCTGCAGATACCATGGAGACACAGTCATAGCAACACCCACTCCAACCAAAGACTTCACTCGAACATCTGTAAATAGAGGCACAATATTAGTAACGGGTCTGGCAGATTTAGTGTTAATCCATCTCCCAGTGTCTGGTGAAGAGCATCTGAGAAGATCAGGATGGATGGACCTTCACAAACTTACAGCAGGACTGATGCTTCTCCTGCTGTTCAGTGGTCCATTCCGAAAGTGCTGTACTTTCCTCCAACACCTTGGCCCAAACACATGAGCTCTGTGTGTGTGTGTGTGTGTGTGTGTGTGTGTGTGTGTGTGTGTGTGTGTGTGTGTGTGTGTGTGTGTGCGTTGTATGCTGGAGTGGTCCAGGAAACTATAGCAACGACCCATACTGCCGTCTGTCCCACATATGGTGACTGTGTTGATGCTTATGATCTCATAACAATAACACCTCGAAGGTTGACACGTGAGAGGCTAGAGAGAGAGAGAGAGAGAGAGAGAGAGAGAGAGAGAGGAGAAAGACATCTAAAATAATAAGAGCTACTTTAGCTACATGCTTTAAGAAGTTGAAGAACAATGCTTTCAGTTTTCTTGGTGTCTCATATACTCCATTCTGCTTGTGGAGGAAACCTCAGCAGAGAAGTTATTCTCAGGTTGGCAGCATTTAAGGAAGGAGAGTCCTTCTAAAAGGCACTTTTATATAGACACATAGGGGAGAGAGAGAAAGAGAGAGAGAGAGAGAGAGAGATGTTTTCATAACTCTTCACATTGTGCTTTGGGAGAAGATGAACTCCCTTAAGACAAATGCAGAGACTTTAGTGCTTTACTGTTACAGTACAAACATGAGCTACGATGCTCCGCCCATGATGGGCCCGCCACACCTGTGCTAGGACCCAAATGAACTCCTTCATGTTCGTGTGACTGAGAGGCTAAAGTGCTTCCGTGGGTTTGTGCCATCAGTCTGCTACCGCTCCTCATTCTGCAGCGTGTTGGGCTTGTCCGTGCAGCGTGCTGCGGTGATTGGACAGAGAGATGGCCCCGTGTGCGGCTCAGAGGGGCAGAGTGGGCGGAGCTTTAGGACAGGGGCGGAGTCTGCACTCCTACCTCTCTGACAGCTTCTTTGCTTTGTGCTCGATGCCCCTGTGTTTTCTAGGCCTGATGGACAGGGGAGAGAGGGAGAGAGAGAGAGAGAGAGAGAGAGAGACTCTGATAGACAGATAGTGACTGATAAGAAGAGAGAGACAGGAAGAGGGAGGAGCCTGTGAAACTTAATAAGCCCCTTGCTGCCGTCTCTGTATTTTACCCTAAACACACACACACACACACACACACACACACACACACACACACACACACACACACACACACACACACACACACACACACACACACACACACACAGCCCTACACTGACTCATTCAGCCACCTCAGAAGTCCTCTAGATAGGCTCTGAGCGTTTCTCTTTCTTCATCACAGAGGCAGGCAGCCTTTCAGAAGGGATCTGCTGCTCCATATGTCATTCGCATCAGCCAATATGCTGTCCAAGTTAAGGGCAGGCTATCATGCGGAGCCCTGTTAGATCAGCATTCAGACATTATCATGGCACTGCACTGCCATCGGGCAGAGATCACTGCGAAGAAATCCGTTTAAAGGGCCTTGCCTCATTCTATTTCTATTAAATTTCTTTTCAGCTGCTTTAACGGTTGCTTTTAAGCACACACACACAAACTGCAAAACCCCAACGTTGAGCAATTATGATTTTATAATAGTCTTTCTTTATTCATCAATTTTCATTTTCATTTCAGTATCTCAAAGCAAACGTACGAAGAGTACATTAATGAAATAGCATCAAATACTATTACAAATCAGCCAACATTTTCTTATGCCATCAGTTTGAGTGACAGCGCCCTCTTCAGGCAGCGTGAGCGTTCTCTGGGTGAGAGGGCTGGGACGTGCGCTGGGGGTGACAGACTCGTCTGCAGACAACGTCTGCTGGAGGGGAAGGCGGTCGCTGGGGTGGAATGGTTGGCTTTCAGTCCGCGTGTTAGACTCTCTGCGACGTCTCACATTTATGACATACCTGCAGCTTCAGAGTGCCAACGTGTCAAGATTCAGAGCCCTGAGAGGAAAGCGCTTCTATATTAGGAGACGTCTGGCCCTGGTGTGGGGCGCGGTGCCTTTCTGTGAGTGATGGTGTTTAAAAATGAGCCTTCTCTCGCTCTCTCTGTCTCTCTTTCTCTTTTTTTTAAGGTTCAACCTGATCAGATTCGTGGATGAACTTTAAAAAAGTGGTCACCATAAGAAATCTGTTTTTCTTCTATTCCTTTGTTATTTTTTTCATTTTGTGCAATTTCCCCACACAACAACAACACAGCAACTTGCCAAGATTAACTGTGCTGAGCAACAGTTGGTCCCCAGCCAAAGCCACTTCATAAAGAGTTTAAACTCTCTGCCTAATGTGGTCGCAAGCCCAAAACATCTCGAGGCAAACATTTACGTTAAATGTGATCTCTGTATCCTGTGGCGTGAATGAGAAATGGTATCTAAATCACATAGCCGTAGTGCCATAGAGGTTTCAACAGTCCTCATGCTTTATGGGTGTGTGTGTGTGTGTGTGTGTGTGTGTGTGTGTGTGTGTGTGGTGCATGATGGACTCTCTTATAAACAGATTGAGCCAACAACATCTCTGCTCACATTGTCGTGACTGCCTTTACCAGGATCAGTGGAAAGTGTGCGTGAGTGATGGGGACCATGTGGATGCTGCAGCTGTGAGATCTGACCTGGAGTCAGTAGAGGGGCCTGGGATATGTCAGAATCTGAACAGCCTGAGGTCTGTTCATCTCAGAGAGAGATGGCAGTGTTGTGAGTAGAAAAGCCTGGGGAATGGCATTATAAATGGAAGCTTACACACACACACACACACACACACACACACACACACACACACACACACACACACACACACACACACACACACACACACACACACACACACGCGCGCACACACACACACACACACGCACACACACTGAAGGCTTTTGGAAGGTTCAGAGAATGGGTGAGAGACTGTATTGACAGCATTTCAGGGTGTTATTATGGGATATAAACTTGGTGGCAAGATCGTGCCAAAACTTTTCCCAAAGAAAACAAAGCCCAGACAAAGAAAGACGAAGGAGGCTTTTTTGTTTCTGAAAACTGCATTCACACTACAGCTTTGGAATGCAGTAGTTCGTCTAAATTACTGCATAAATAAAGGGGCTTACATCCTTCCAGACGCGTAGCAGAGCAGAGTGGTTGATGTTTAGAAACATATTTGCTAATTAGCGTTTCTATCTTTCTTTCTATGTTGCCAGTTGCCACTGAAAAATCCCCCGTCAGTGGTAACTCTCGAGGGACATAGGATGACCTGCACATCCCCCTGTAGCCGGTCACGTCTTCACAAGCCAACGCTCTCTCAACTGGACAGCTCAACCTGCAGGAGAGGGCTAACCTCCTGCTATTGTACACAGCAGAAATGGCTAAGATTGCTCTCCAAATGCAGAGATGGATGAAGAGACCCTCCTACCCTAAAGGAGAACACAGTTAATTGAGCTGTGGTATCAAAAAAATACAACCTTCTTAGCTAGCCAGTCCACGCAGGAGACTAGCCTACGTAACATCTCCCACCGTGACCTGACCTTCTTAGGAGAATTGATGCTTTCTTGGAAGCAATCCCTCTGACTGTGGAGCTAGCAGCCTGCGGAGAACCTGAACACGCAGATCAGAAATAAGTGCGTACACTGCAACCAGCATTCGTAACTCTACGTTTTCTCTGGCGTGAAAAGATGTGTCAGGCATGATGTGGCGAAGTAAAAATCTGTTGTGATATATTATTTGATGCTTTTAATTTGTGCTTTAATTAAATTGTGTTTTTGGATAAAAATGACTGCGAAATATTACTGGAATAATCACTGTCAAAAAAAGAGTTCTGAACAGTTCTCAGGAGATTAGAATGAAATGACCAAAGCCCTTCACCTATACAGCACATCACTGTGTATGAAACATAATCGACCTTGGGAAATGCAATGTCATCTGGCATTTCATTGTTTTGTAGGTTACAGTGTTAATGATGCTGTAGGCCAGGGGTGTCAGATCCCAGTCTGAGAGAGCAGCTGCTAACATTTGCTAGACTCCAACACTTCTGGACCAGATTTTGACACCCCTCCTATAGACATTAACCCATACCTGGCCCAGAACACAAGCTCCGCCCCCCAAGTCTCCAGCGGTTCTGAAGAGCTTCGGCCACAGCTAACATGTCATTACCGCTCTGTTGCACATGTACAGTGGCAGAGCAACACCAGCCTATTAACCCTGCAGCAGGAGCACACAGCGGCGGACGCACTCTTAAAGTGCTTCATCGGCAGGACCGGCGTCCTCTTATCGCCGTGTGTGGTCTCTGCAGTCTTCATGTGTGTTCTTTTGTGATAGGAAACCGTTACGCTTCCTACACCCCGAGAGCGTTTTGCTGTTTTATTTTATTTTTACACAATGCACAGCTTTAACATGACAAACTTAAATAGCTGATTCTGTCTTCGTATGGGGATTGGGATTCTGAGATAAGGTCATTTGGTATATTGTCGATTTGGCTATTTGAATACTGTTGAAACTACCCTAAAGGTACAGTAGTAATAATATGTGTTTGTTTTTGTGTGTTTGCGGACGTGTGTTTATGTGTGTGTGTGTGTGTGTGTGTGTGTGTGTGTGTGTGTGTGTGTGTGTGTGTGTGTGTGTGTGTGTGAACGTGCACGCATATGTATGTCTTTTATATTCTTCAGGTTTCCTTGCCAGTCTGATTTGAAGAGTTTCATTTTATGATGTGGTGGAAGGTTCGACTTTAATGTGGTCATACACACACACACACACACACACACACACACACACACACACACACACACACACACACACACACACACACACACACACACACACATTCACGGACATGCACACATGCTTCAGTATGTAGAAGCCAGTTCATGTGGTAAGTCCTGCCAGTGGGTGATGTATGTAGGTGCCAGGCTCCAAGATTCAGCCTTTGTGTATCTAAGTATCTATTTGTGTGTCTGTACGTGTATGCGTGTGTGTGTAAGTATGCTTGTGTGTGTGTGTGTGCACACATTCTATTCACTTTGCCAGAGGCCTGGTGTGTTTTTGTGTCAGGGCTTTATTTGGTACAATGTATATTTGTGTGTGTGTGTGTGTGTGTGTGTGTGTGTGTGTGTGTGTGTGTGTGTGTGAGAGAGAGAGAGAGAGAGAGAGAGACAGAGACAGACAGAGAGAGACAGAGAGAGGGAGACTATGCAAATGTTTTCTGGTGTTTTGTTGTCTTCCTTTGACGTTACTCTCGTGTTGTTTGCTGCACTGTGCGTTGGCAGAAACAGCTACACTCTCCAGTTCTCCAGTTTTGAACTTGGGTACCTCAGCAATACCACTTTGCCATGAAGAGTTCCAAAAGTTCCCCAAATACACACACACACACACACACACACACACACACACACACACACACACACACACACACACACACACACACAAAGCCAAACTAACGTTACCTGTTAGCATGGTGCTAAAAAAATGCGAGTCATCTTTTCTGCTTCTGAACAGAGACCCTGAAGCAAAACACTGAAAAACAAGAGTGACAGCAAACTGTACTGCGACATTTCAGCTGCACACGTCAGTCCAACCGTCAGGATCACAACCCACTGAACACAAAGTCCTAACACAGTCCCTCCCTCACTGGCCTGCCATTAACGTTGATCTGCTCTGTCTCTGTTCATTGGCTTAAATATACTCCAGTAAAATAAATACACACTACTGTATGTCACTGTAATAAATATGCCGTTTTATTTATTCAGTAGTCTTCCCTCTGATAGTCTTTCATAAGAAATTTCATAGGAAATATTACAGTTTTAGTGTGTCTGGTAAATTGTAGTGAAAAAAATAGTGAAATGCAACTGAGAGAGGGAGTGATGGTGCTGTAGACTCACTCTGGGCTCAGGGGAGTGATGGTGCTGTAGACTCACTCTGGGCTCAGGGGAGTGATGGTGCTGTAGACTCACTCTGGGCTCAGGGGAGCGATGGTGCAGTAGACTCACTCTGGGCTAAGGGGAGTGATAGTGCTGTAGACTCACTCTGGGCTCAGGGGAGTGATGGTGCTGTAGACTCACTCTGGGTTCAGGGGAGTGATAGTGCTGTAGACTCACTCTGGGCTCAGGGGAGTGATAGTGCTGTAGACTCACTCTGGGCTCAGGGGAGTGATGGTGCTGTAGACTCACTCTGGGCTCAGGGGAGTGATGGTGCTGTAGACTCACTCTGGGCTCAGGGGAGTAATGGTGCTGTAGACTCACTCTGGGCTCAGGGGAGTGATAGTGCTGTAGACTCACTCTGGGCTAAGGGGAGTGATAGTGCTGTAGACTCACTCTGGGCTCAGGGGAGTGATAGTGCTGTAGACTCACTCTGGGCTCAGGGGAGCGATGGTGCTATAGACTCACTCTGGGCTCCGGGGAGCGATAGTGCTGTAGACTCACTCTGGGCTCAGGGGAGTGATGGTGCTGTTAGACTCACTCTGGGCTCAGGGGAGTGATGGTGCTGTAGACTCACTCTGGGCTCAGGGGAGTGATAGTGCTGTAGACTCACTCTGGGCTCAGGGGACTGATGGACCAATAGACTGACTAATGCACTCAAGGTAAAGAACCAAAATGCTTCCTGTCATGTGATGTGTCTGGTGCAAATGGAGAGAAACCTGCTGTCCCAGGTTTGTGTGTGTGTGTGTGTGTGTTTATGGGAGAGAGATGGCGCAACAAAATCTTTCTACTGTACATCTGTTTTTATTGCAACTACCTGCCTGTCCGTTTGTGCATCATGAGGGCTTGTTATTTCTAACAGTGCTAAACACACTTCCTAAGGACTTTTCCTAAGATGTCATTCTATACCCCCTCGCAGAATGAACACACACACACACACACACACACACACACACACACACACACACACACACACACACACACACACACACACACACACACCCTTTCCATGTAGAAGTATCCTGTTGTAACCACTGATTTGCTCTGACACTGAGCCGTGTGTCTCTGTGCACGTGTCACACGT